>NW_011361259.1:0-32711 GCF_000735185.1 Notothenia coriiceps
AAACCTGAAATTGAAAATCTGGCAACGCCCTCTTGGAAAATAGTGGGAGGGCTTAACATTCCTCTATACTGGTCTTAGGCAGGTCGTAGGCAGGAAGCTGTAAACTGGAGTCTGAAATTCAGTGCTACATCTGTACTTTCTCCGTCTTTATATGTAGATATTACTTTTCTCCGTTAATCTCCGTCACGTTGTTTCCAAAGCAACAACAACTTCCTGTCAACAGCGCTAACTCTCCTTCAAAATAAAAGCATGTCCATAAATAGGACTATTCAACTGCAACGAAAGTATCAAACACAATGCGATATCCTTTTCAATTTCAAAGAACACAAATTGGGTTACATTAACAAATAACTATAAAACAACAGCCCGAAAAATGGTATTCGGGACAGCCCTACAGCTGACTGACGATGTTACACAGGTGGTATAAAGAACATAATGAGAAGAGATTCACCGTTTATTCTGCTTTTATTGCTCTTCCTTCAGGCAGGGCAGTTTACAATCAAGTGACTGAATTTTGTGTCAGATAGCGCTGAATAAGTGACAGTGACAGTGATTTGCAAGCTGAGAGAAGCTTCACAGGCCGAGACTTTGTTGATAAAACATTCATTCAGTGACAGAGTAAATGAGAATAACCCTTGTATTTGAATAACCTATTTGTATATTGCAAACAACTTAATATGGATAACTTTGTCTCTGATCTCGGTCTCTAAGGGGACCCTCCATGAATGATTTGTTAATGCATTTTGTGTGTTTGTGTTTTCTCTCCAGTTGAAATCCTTCCACAACGAGCTGCTCTCTGAGCTGGAGAAGAAGGTGGACCTGGATTCTCGTTATCTGACTGTGAGTATCTGTGTTGACAGCCTCACTCCAATAGGGCACTCAATATTTAAGCACATTTTTACCACTTTATATACCAATACATCAAATCTACCAAGGCCTAATTTATACAAACATTTCACATCTACTTAATGGCTAAGGGTAAAATGACTAAAATAAAGCCCTCCTGGAGTGTGTGTGTGCGCATGGATGTGTGTGTGTGTGCGCATGCATGTGTGTGCGCGCATGTGTGTGTGTGTGTGCTTGTGTGTGCACACTGTGGAGCTGGTCTACATGTGATATCTTTAGAATGAGTGGGTTGCAGCCTGAGTGTAGAGCTGCACGTTGTTTTGGGGGATGGGATACATTGCCATTATTATGTTATGCTGTTAGAAGGAACACGTTATGAGCCGCTGCAGATTACTCCCATAAACGCACTCAAACTCACCTACAGTAATACAATATTGCGATTGGCAACTGAGAAAAGAAGATAGTTTCTAGGTTCTGGCCTTTTGACCTAACAGGGAGACTTATCAGTAACATCAGATGTTGTAATGAGAGGCTCAGATAAAAAACACTGGAATAATCCATTATGTTAGCTGTCAAAAACGATATACATATCATAATTATATTACATTAGTCTAGATACATACAACAATTTAGACATTGCTATGGCTGCATATCCTTGAGGTTTTAACATCCATTACTTTTAATGAATTTCATACAGATCTACCGCAGTGATAATAGCAGTCATTTTACTTCAGACTTTGTGAATTAATCATCAGAAAATTTGACTTCAGAAAGACTGAAAGCAAAGACTGAAGTGTGTGCTGTTCCCAGCGATGCTTCGCTCTTTGTTCTCCTTCTGTCTCGGTCTATCTTTTTCTTGTCTCACATAATGGCTTACGTGAGATTTTTACAACACTGAGGTCAGAATGTTGGCGTTAACCTAAAATTCAGAGATGAATAGAAGCATTTCTTTCAGATAAACCGAACAGGAAAAGAGAGATGCCAACGTGTATCTACTGTCCACTCTGTTTCTAATCAGATTTAATCACACTAATTATCTGTCTGCAGAGGTAGCCGGTGATTGAGAGTTGGGGTTACCGCCGCTGTAAACAAAAGTCAACAAGCTTTTGATTAGTTAATTAGGAGGAACACTCTCGCTCAATGAGACCGGCACTATAGGGATATTATCGTGTTATCCTTATTTCACCCTGCAAACTAAAAGCAACGTTTTCAATATGTGGAATTGTGTTTCACGTTACCATTACTAACTTTACTGTATGTGCTGGGGGTTTTCCACTGGGGGGGGGGAAGTCAGCTTCAGCTGAATAGCAGAGCCAGACGTATTGGTTTATTGCTTTACCCCTGCCAGGGAAGGAAAGCATGGATTATTGGGAAAGTGATGTGTGAATTATTTTTGTTTACAAAGAGAGCACCAGTGCAAAAGCATAGTTTGGCCTATTTTGTGAGGAACAATGTGAGCATTTAGACAATCAATAGAAGCTCCTGACCTGGAGAATGGACATTCCAACATTTATTTAAATCAATAGCTATTAGGTCACTAGAGATTTTCAGTCAGGCTCAGAGGTACAGATCTAATATCAGGTGTCATACATGATGGTCTTTCAGTGACAATAACCACTTATTTTTCGGACTTTCTATTGGTCCAAACAACACCTCGAGCACACCTAAATCCTTGGTGCCTTGCAGTATGCAAATGTGGTTGTTGAACCCTCATGCAGGAGCTCTCCTAAGCCAATTCTGCCTCGTGCAGAAACCACACAAGCTTTGTCGCAACAGACACTGTTGCCATGGCAACAGAGCTGGTTCAGCCCAGAAACAAAGTTGTTATTCTCCATAAATAAATAATTAAATAAGCAAATTAAATGAATTAAATAAATAAAAAACTCAGGCTGTAAAAGGATTAGGCCAGTTGTTTTTGCCTGTTCTGCAAATCACACATTTGGCATTTAGCTTTGCAGGCTGTTTTTTGGGATGGGAAGAAACTAACAGTGGATGTTTTTAAAAGACGTCATCAGGAGCTGAGTTGTTGCAAAACCAAGCAAAAAAAACAAAACATCTTGTAAAGAATCTTGTGAAATGTGTTTCTTTGATTAAAAAGATTGCTTTATGATGACGGAGCCTTCTTGAACACACCAAGAAGGAGCCTTCAAAACAATTCCACACATAAATAATTTAACAACTGTAAATGAAGTATATACAGCTGGTTTCAAGACCCTGTGAGATGTTGTTTCATACTGTAGTGAAATTAATTGAATCTATAAAAGCCTTCAGAAATAGGTTGGCAGAAATGCTGCATATTTTTCTCAATTATATCCCACCACCTGCCACTCAGGCTTTTTAATGTGTTGTCCTAAATGTGTGTTTGTGCTCTGCCTGTTGCCCCATGTAGGCTGCCCTGAAGAAATACCAGTTGGAACACAAGAACAAAGGGGAAAGTCTGGAGAAGTGCCAGGCTGAATTGAAGAAGCTGCGCAGGAAGAGCCAGGGCAGCAAGAACCCCTCCAAGTACGGAGAGAAGGAGATGCAGGTGAGCGTCTTGCTGGGGGATTTCCACAAAAAAGCTATTTATTCTCAGAATTAAACAATTAGGAAGAAGATGTCTCAAATTGAACTGTTAAAAATGTTTTCCAATGTGAAGGGCTATTGTTAAAGAAGATAAAAGGAGAGAATGCTTGCATGTGGGTGAATGTTGGATTAGATATGTATGAGTCTTGGTGCAAAGAAATGACTTTTCTCTACATAAAGTAAAGTGAATTTGAAAAACAGCAAGGCTGGGGGTGGAGGCAGTGGTGACGAGTTGCCCTGAGTGGGAAGGCAAATAGAGGAGGTTTGATTATAAATTGTGTGGCCGTGCCAATCTTTCACACATACGCCACGTAGAAAAAATATTAAAGAGAGATTTAAGATGATAATAAAAAGTATTAGTATAGTATTTGATATGCATTTACCTCAGTCAATAGTACAGTTTCTGTCATGTACAGAAAGTGTACATTACTTATACGCTAACACTATTAACAATATCACAATTTTCTTAGACTTTATATAAGAATCATACAGTATGTGTGTTTAGTATCATTGAGAATCCTTCTGTTCTGTTTTTATATTTTTAAATGTCTGTTTGTTAGGGCAGAACTTCTGGTTTTTAATAAGGTTGACAGACACTGAGAGTCATGTGAAATATATTATGCCTTTGGAATCTGCTGTAGAAATTGATAAATCTGTTTAGGAGTTTAAGTGTGTTTTTATTAACAAAAACCATGTAAATATATAACATTTTGGTAAAGGTGGTTCGGTGTTTGGAGTGAGTTTATGTAACTGCTTCACTGCATATGGATACATTGTTCAAACTTTTGTATCAAATATGTATCGCTACAGATTCAGTTGGCAAACATTCACAACTTGTCAAAATGGTTTTATGTCAAACCGGAGCAGTGGCATGATTCTCTGAGGGAACCAGGGATAGCAGTATGTGCTTTGGGCATCATCATTCCTGTGATTATTTCCATAGCAAAGCTACCTCCCTACAGAGCAGCTCAGTCGAAATGAATTTTGATGAGTTGCAATGAACCCTCGGTGTTGGACATAACTTAATTAGTTTTAGTTTATTAGGTTTTCATCTCTCGACCGCCTACTTGACAGGGGAAGTACTGACGGTTGTATTTCTCCACATAGACACACAAATAGCATCTCGGTGTGTATTAAACCTTACTGTTTGCTTTCCCTGCGGTAAATGTTGCTAATGTTTACAAGTCATGTACTCCATTGTCTCAGTCCTTTCGCCAGTGTCACTGTCAGAATGAGAATACAATGACTCAGGAGAATAGTGTGACGGCTGTTCCTTCACAATGAGTTCCTTCAAATCAGAAAGTCTGACAACCTGGAGGGGCGAGAACAAAAAGCAAACGGGTCAAGGCTTGCAGGGTAATAACTCAGCTGCTGTTGCTCTCATTGTTAGGTGTGGCTGCCCATGACAGAATCCGATCAATAACTGCACAAGAAACACATTTTTTACCTTCACTTAGGGATGCTATGTTTTGTAGAGTTCTGTGAGTTTTTACAATCCCACACACACACACACACACACACACACACACACACACACACACACACACACACCTCTAGCCTTGCCTGTCTGGGTTGGTATGACAGTGATGGTTGATCTGACAGCTGTGTCACATTGAGTTTGTTCCACTGTGTTAGGGATGCCATCATGCCATGTGGAGATGTTGCATGAAGTGTCATCTTAAGGCGTCAAAGAAGTGTGTGCAGTAGTCCAGTTTTGCAGGAGGCAGGGCTTGGGATGGGAGGGCTGTTAGAGACTTACTGGCTTAGTGAACTCAGTCAGGAATGGCAAGTTGTTGCATGTTCCTGAATGCCTCTTGTGTTTGATGATTAGACATCTGTAAAGAAGGGTGTAGCAAAGTGTAATGAACAGAAACAGGAATGCAGGATTAACTTTATTGCAAACCATTAAGGTATACATCCATATTAGTGGCCCATAGATGAGAAGCAATGTTTTGGACCTAGTGATAATTTTACATTTTTTTATAGGCTCATGAGTAGTGATGCAAGTTTGTCTTGAAAGGCCATTACGGCCCATCCACACAGCGGCGTGCGTTGAAGCTTGCCAGCGGGCGTGTCTGAAACGCGACTAACAACCAATCACATGAATCTCCCGCCCCTGACACACAAGCAACGGTTTGATTGGCCAGATCTGGTACTGGCATATGATTCGATTGGCTGACGCTTCTGCCGAGGCTTCAAAAGTTGAACATTGCTCAACTTTTGCAGCGAGCCACGTCAGCAAAGCTCCTCGTCGCTTCCCACAATGCAGTTCGGCGAAAAGTGACGTCACCCCATTCAAAGTGAATGGTGAAGCGTCAACGCACGCCTATGTGTGGACGGGCCGTTAGAGATAGCGGTTTTATCCACAGGTAAAACTGTTCCACATAAAATGTGGAAGTCACTATAGCAATTCCACCATGTGCATATTGGACATTGCGACTCTTACTGGGTCTGTATGACTGATCAATTGGGCCCATCTGCTCAGAGGGGGGAGCGCATCAGGCACAGGACTCATAACACAGTCAGTTAGCAGAGAAAGGAAAATCAATCTCCTTTTCTCATTTTCAGCCTGCTCCCTTTCACTGATCATATCACAGCTGTGGGCGTGTGAGTAAAAAGTCAAGTCCTGTATCAGTCCCCCGGGGAGAGCAACACACGGAGAGGAAGAGAGCACTCCCTCAAGAATCTGTGTTTAACAATGACATCCATCTGGAGAGACTTAGAAAGTGACCGACTACACCAATGTGGTCCAGGGTTGTGTTCCAATAGTCCCTTTAGCTTAGGAACCTTCCTAACCAAGTGAAATGACCCGGAAGTACGTCAGTGGCAGCCATGTTAAGTGCCATTGCAATTCTCCAAATGAAAGGAAAGGAGGTTTCAAACTTCCTTTATAACCTCCTTTAGCTTAGGAACCACTGGACCTCCCTTACCGAAAGGAGAGGAGAAAATGCTGCCCCACAATGCCTTACAGCCGCAGCATTTGCGTCACACAACAGTCGGCCGTTCACGGAAACAAACGATTATGACGGAGAAATGATATCATGAAAGTTACGGTGCTTATTAAGCATTTTAAAACGTATGTGGTAAGTTGCCAAAGTGCTTTGTTTTGAACGTTCATCAGTATTATAATCAAAAAGAGAAATATGAACGTTAGTTTTTACTGAAATGATCAAATAAAGTCAACATTTCACTGAGCTGTGTGGAGTTTGTTCAACTTTTAAAAGATGTTTGAATGGTGATATACACAGTGATAGGTGTTAAGTCCTTTTGAATTCTCCTATCCACTATCCCTTAACCCCGTGACGTTTCACTCAGAGGTCGAGGAATAGGAGATAGGGTTAGAATTTAGGAGCTGATTTTTGGATTATCGGAACGCAACCCAGGAGTATTTACAGAGATGGGTTCTGGCAGCACAAGGTAGTTGATAAAGTAAAGTTGCTAAGGCAAAATCAACTATTCCTCCTCCTCCTCCTCCTCCTCCTCCACCACATCTGTGTTATTCTAGCAGATGAGAGCAGCACCAAGTTTCTTTTTTATCTCCTCTCTTTTCATTAAAAAGTAAAGTGTGTCTGAGCGCACCCCGGCAGCGGTCACAGATGGCGGCCGCATTTCATTGATCGCTCGCTACCTTCCTCTCTCTCTCTCCCACTGCTCACTGTTGCTCTCCCACTTCTCTGTCCGTCTCTTTGTCTCTCTATCCTCCCCTGCTTGTCCTCCCTTTGCCTACAGGCTCTTTCACTGTGCCATCTCATCAATGGGTACAGACCCTGCCAAAATGCTAATCAGCTCATTATGTAGTTCAATGGAGTGGACCAAGGTACTAGTAGAAAGGGCTTTCATCTAGATAAAGTCCTTTACACTGCCCAGGCTGTGAATAAGAGCTCAGACGGAGATAGAGGAACAGAGGTCAGGATTCAGAATTTAATATCTGGAGATGTTTGATTAAGTTTAAGTTTATCCCGCTTGGTGTCATAAAATTGAAAAGCGATTCCAACCTGGATTCATACAAAAGCAGAAAAAGGTGTTGCAAGACAGTGCAGTAGATTAGCACTGACTAACATACACAGCAGATTCAAGCAGGTACTGAAGGTGCCTTTTTGTTTTGTACCCTGGAGCGATACAATGCAATCATTTTGATTTCCAAAGAGTGCTGATGATGAAGGAACAGAAGAGCAGACCTAAGCAGCTCATAACAAGCTTCACTTTGTTGAAGGGTGTGAATTCCCTTTCCCAGTACTTGTAATTACTAGAAGCTATATTAGTGTTCAGTGCAAAAATGTCATATTTGTGTCAGGGTTTCTCCTGTCCTCATTATGTCAGTGTAAGGGGATACACAGGGAGGCGGCTCTGCTGAAAGTCTGAAAGTGAGAACTGCATGGATGTGTTGCAAGTTTTTTTTCTTTATATTCATAACCTTTGCAGAGCAAGTCATACCAGCTATGATGTAACCTGAGGTCGCTCAGATATAATGGGGATGGTGTCTGCTTTGGCTTTTCCCACTGCACGCTCATTGTCTTGGGTTACTCTGGTGACCTTTTGAATGGATGGGAAATTGGGCCATATGGATTTGACAAGAGGAGCGGGCCCTTTACCTTGTTGAGGTGCAGTCAGCCCTTTAACTGAACGCTGTGCCAGTACTGAGGTAACTCACTGAACCAGTTTCAAAGCACTTAATTTGAGTTTAAGGTGCACAGAAAGAACAGAATAAGGTCAGGCTGCTCTCAGGAGAAAAATACGTTCATCATCCTTTCATCCCTGTCTTGCTGGATTTGACAACTTCGCTTTTTGGATTTGCTAATGGTGTAGCTGTATGTATTCTTTCTTTAAAATATCCTTTAGTCACCAAAATATTCCTCCAGACTTGAAATCTCAATGAACTAATCTTGTGGATGTTGGCAGTGGGGAAGTATGTCTTTGATGGCTACTAAATGGGATGCAGCATGTGCATGGGCATGTGTGGTGGCACCACAGCACTCAGACTTAACACATTACATTAGCATTTTCACCTTTCACCTTTGAGGAATCTAATAAAAAGTGTTCTAAAATGTACTTTGGTACTTTAAGAAAACCAAACCTGAGGAATTAGGACAAATATTCTCTCCAACGGCACAGACTGAAATAAAAAATGTAACATTTATATAGTTTAGGCTGTTTGTCTTTTCCATTTCCCGAATAAGGAAGGGACTGGAGTCCACAACAAATCAGATTTTGGATGATATGATATTAAATACATACATAATAAATAAATATATAAATAGACATAATAAACTTGAAACCCCATTCCTGAATGAAAGAGTTATTCTAGGTCAAATCTTGTCTTTACGCTATTTTTTATCGGCAGATGATACATTATTAAACAATGAAAATGAACGCAGTTAACCTACTTTCTAAAACGTTCATCAATCAACATGAAAACTCTGCTGTTTTGCAAACATGGTACCATGGCATGTGTTACACGTTGACAAAACACCTAAATGTCACTCCCTATTCGAATTAAGACTCCCTACAGCTCCTCACCACTGTCAACTACCATTTTGTGAGAGTGTGGTCAGTGAACTCTCTGAGACATTTCCCTATAGACTATAGAGACTCAGGCTAAGATAAACTGTCAGCGCTGGATCTCCTTCCCTTTCTGTCTCTGTCTCTCACTCTTATACTATACGTAAACACACCTATCATGTTGTTATTGTCCGACACGTATGTAAAGAGGATTTGTGGATTTTGGGTGCCATTCATAATTGCCTTGTCTCACTAGCACTCTGGAGGAAAAACCAAGCCTGAGAAAGTTGCTGAATAACACTTTTCTCCTCACACAACCTGTAGCACCAGGGTGCACTTAAACCCTAATTGCTCCATCGGAGATGTGCAGTGATTGGCAGTACAGCACAGAGCTGGACTGAGCAGCTCCTTAGTGTGAATGTGTTAAATTGTCTGTACGTTAAGCAGGGTCTTTTTTTTAAAGTTATGAATATTATGAGATGGGGCCATTTTCTCGTCAGACCTCCTGTCCATCAGCCTTACCTTCTCAATCTGTATGGCATTAAGCTGTGGATGACTTTCGACGTACCAGTAACCATAAAGTATTTGTCGATCTTTTGATACAAACACCAGTATGTTGTGATTATTATTGCACTAGTCCGTAGATATTGTATCTAAAGTTCATGCGTCATTGTGTGTTTTTTCCCAGTTTGTGGAGACCATCAGCAGTAAGCAGACGGAGCTAGACACCTTCATCGCTGAGGGATACAAGACAGCCTTGTCTGAGGAGCGCCGCAGGTACTGCTTCCTGGTTGACCGCCAGTGTGCCGTGGCCAAGAACAGCAGCGCCTACCATGGCAAGGTGAGTGTCACATGACCACCAAGAATATTGTTTTACCATAAGGAAATGATAAGAAGAGACGTGAATGATATATCAGGAGAATAGATGAACGTATTTTCCAAAAATGGCCTTTCAAGTCAATACTGCTGCTTTAAAGTCTCTGAAAACAAATGATTACTGACTTAATAAGCAAAAGAAATACTGAAAAGAATGTGTATGGATTATTTATTAAAAACTTTATTGAGCTTATATGCTTCATCAGGACAGTGTGGGTGGGTTTTGATTACATTGTGTTGACAGTGATGAAAACAAGCAAACAACACCAACTGCCATCATATTTTGATTAAGACACTTTCTCATCTACACCTACTCACCCTTCACCTGCTATTTATTGGGTCATAATGTAGCTCTGTCTCGGTGCTTCTCATTGTTTTCAAGATTTGCCCTAGCCCTGCCCGCTTATAATCAATGGGAAGAGGAAAAGATGAAAAGGCAAATAACAAAATATCTCTTTTGAAATGAGCAAACCTTTCTGAACTTAACAGATAATAGTGTGCCTACTGTATATGGTTCGAATTGCTCCTAACATTAAACTGATATTAGTCAGGGGGTTCTTTCATAAAGCTGTGCACAGAGATGATCTGAAATACAGCAAGAATTTGTGTTTCCTTCAATTATTTGTTAAATCTTCGAAAATCTGTTTGTGTGTTTTGCAGTGACTAACAGTGGCCCAGAGTGCTTAACAAACCAAGCGTATTGAGAAAACACATGCAAATAGAGATGACACTAGTAAACATCTTCACCAATTCGACAGCCATGCACCACACATCCTTTAAAGAAAGCTCTGCAATAGGGAAACACACACAACTGTTTCCGGGGGAATATAAAAAAGTGATGCACACAGCTGTAGCGTTTGATCTTGATGAAGCCTGCTACCTGTAGGTCGTCTTAGAAGAGTACATACATGCGTATTATTATTATCAGTTTGATTGCATGATTCAGAAATCATTGCAGATATCTTCCTTTGGCCATATTATGAAATCTGAATCATGTGATCATGCTTAGAATAATAATCGTCTTTAACATTTCCAACAACTCTGACAGATAATCCACTTCAATAATTTAATCAACCGGAAACCATGGCAACAACAAGCCTGTCGTAGCCATGTGCATCACTTTTTAGTTGCCCCTGGAAACAGTTTCTGTTGATTTCTGAGCATTGTGCAGTGTGTTCATCTATTTAGCACTGCTATTTTAAAGTCCTGTGCATTTGTCATAATGTCGGTAAAGATCTGTTTTCATTTTCTGTTGTTGTCTATCTGCATGGGTTTTCTGAATGTGCGTAGCATTGAGTTCAACATGGTTGTCATTACTTTTGTTCTCTCAATTAATCAGGAACACATTTTCTGTCCTTTTTGTACAAAAGCAACATGTGCAGAGCTTGTTGGTCAAATTATAGAATTGTACACTATTGTTGTGTCATTTCTAGCCTACTTACCCCTAACTGTCAACATGTGGACCATTGTTCAGCAAAAGGAACATAATAGGAGACATGTATAATTCAAAGTCACATTATTTCCACAGCTCACAGGGGCCTCTTCATTTTAAAAATGTATTAATACTGTAGACAATTCCCTGCTGACTGGCACATCTGAAGCTGTAATCCATCACTGCCCCTTCGTGTGTCTGGTCACCTTTTTGTGGAGAGAACTGCCTCACATGTTCAGATCATCGAAAGGCATCGAAATGATGAATGTAGAGAAAGATGGGTTGAAATCAAAGAAAAACAAACTGTTTCTCACCCATTTTGTTTACAACAATCACTATTGAATGTTGTTATACCTCCTTGATATTTCCACATTGCTGCTGACATTTAAAGCAAATAACCGTTAAATCTGAATATATTCCACTCTGTCATACCATCAAATGTAATGGAGCATTATTAGCAAGGGTTTTGTTTGAATGCTTGTTTTTGTCTGTGTGTGCTACAAATGTATGACTGTCCATTTGCCAAGAATTTGATATTCTTGGGTAATGAAGTATATCAGTCTCCTGGGAGTGTGTGTGTGTGTGTGTGTGTGTGTGTGTGTGTGTGTGTGTGTGTGTGTGTGTGTGTGTGTGTGTGTGTGTGTGTGTGTGTGTGTGTGTGTGTGTGTGTGTGTGAGATGGAGTGTAGTCATTAATCAGGATGGGGGTGTGCGTAGGAAGAGTTCACCTTCAGCAAACTGAAGAACCCTCTCCAGTGTGTGTTTGTCAGCGTAAGATCGTGTTTGTGTTTGAGAGGGAGAAAGATATGAGAGCTTGAAATTAGCACATACAAAGGGACAATGTTTTGTGTGTGCATGAAACTATACGTTAAAGACACAAATGTGTTGATTGCTGATCATCCATTACTTCTATGATGGTGGAAAGAACAGCCGTGTCCACAGGCTGTGAGAAGCTGCAGTGGGCAGCTGAGTTGTATGTTCGTCTGTCCCACTGCCTCACCCACGCAGCACATTATCATAGCTTTGCAAAGGGCATTGGTCAAGGATACAGTTTGAGGAAAAAACTGTTGAGAACTGAATGGTTTTTTTTGTTTGGAGAAAAGGAGATGCAACAAAGAAAAAATAACTCGCTGGTCACAATGCAGCAACATCAATCAATCAAAACATTATTACAGACTCCGGGTCCAAATAAAAGACGAGACATTACATAGATAAATGTATCACTTTTTGTGTGTGTTTCTTCAACCTTTTCTTCCTACTTCAAGGGTAAAGACCTCCTGACCCAGAAGATCCCAGTGTGGCAACAGGCCTGCTCAGACCCCAACAAGCTGCCAGAGAGGGCCATGCTCCTGGCCCAGCAGATGGGCTCTGCAGGCCTTGGGGGAGCAAGCCCCCTCCATACTTCCAAATCCAACTTGGTCATCTCAGACCCTATCCCCGGGGCCACGCCTCTTCCTGTGCCCCCAGAGCTGGCTGTTTTTATGAGTGGTGGCCTGGGTCACCAAGCGGTGAGTTAAGAAAATCCGTGGGTAATAAAAATATGTTTTTATGTATACTTATATTATTAAGGTTTGATTTCTCCTGTGTTCATTATCATCATTATCATTATCATGTGTTTATTGTTTACATTTCGTGTCTGTCCATTTTTATTGTGTGTATAACTGCAAACACTAAACTTAAAAAGAAACTGTCCTTATCTTCATCGAGAGAACTGAATTACAGTTCTGGAAGTCAAACAGTCACTGTTTAGTCTACATGTCATGCTGGGCAGCAATCAGCTGACACACTTGGATGAACACTCCCTAGACTTCAGGTCAAGTTTCAACGTTATGCCATTTAGACAGTTTATTATTCATTTTCTGTATATGCTTGTTTTTTCCAGAGGCTGATTGGCCCTGATGGTATGTCCATGGTAAATGGGACAACAGGAGCCCATGGGGAGGAATATTGGACTGACGGAGGGACTATATCCGTGTCCCAAGTCAGGCCGGCATCCCCCCAGACCCAGCCACCGGGCCAGGCCCAGGCCCAGCCCCAGAGACAGGTCAGCGATGTCTACTCCAACACCCTTCCTGTCCGTAGGCCAGCCCCCGCCAAGAATAAGAACCCCGTGGGTAAGATATCTGCACACTGCTACACCTTTATTAAAAACAGTAGTGCTTGCAGTAAGAAAATCACAAGTGGAATATTTGATTGTGGCTCAAACCTATTCCTGGCTTAAAGATACAGTGAGGAACATTTTAATATCACGTAAATACTTAGGTATACGACTTTATGACTAAACATTACTAATGTCTATGCTAAAGAACAGTGATGGAGTTGATAGCTGCTGCTCTAAGTGTCACAAAGGAGGAGAAGGGTAGCAACAGACTCAAGCCGCCTTTACAAGAAATGTTGGCATGAGACAGTCAACCAATCATTTAGTCTTGTTTACGTGATTATCCCTGACTCGGATTGATGTTAACAAATGCAATTCAGAAGCACAATGAGAAAATGCTAAATTTAGAACAAATGCCCGGTTGCTGTCAGTGCCTACAAAATACATATCATCAATCTTATCTTTAGTTATAACTGCGGACTCCAGTTATCCAGAGCATCTGGTACTCTGAACTCTTAATAGATTTCATGTCACTGACTACTGTCTCTGTCTGCAAACACTGAAGGAGAGACACGGACTCTGCCCAGGTCCAGTTCCATGGCAGCAGGCCTGGAAAAGAACGGGCGTTCCCGTGTCCAGGCCATCTTCTCCCACGCTGCAGGTGACAACGGCACCCTGCTCAGTTTCTCTGAGGGAGACGTAATCACCCTGCTAGTGCCTGAGGCCCGCGATGGCTGGCACTATGGAGAGAATGAGAAGAACAAGATGTAAGTGAAGGATTGTTCATTGCCTGCTGTGTCCATACTGTGACATTGCTTACATATTTGTTCCACATGTAGATCCAGTGAATGAGGAGCTTAACAAGGTGCTCCCTTTGTTTAGGCGTGGCTGGTTTCCATTCTCCTACACACGTGTGCTGCCTGAAAGTGACAGTGAGAAGCTCAAAGTGAAGTATGTAGCATTTTTCCATCATTACCTGTGTGTCAATTTAATGAACCAGAAGGAGACCTCGTCTGAGGCCTTTTTTGTTTGCCTGCCTAACCAGCTTGCACCATGGGAAAAGTAGCAGCACAGGGAACTTGTTGGAGAGTGATGCATCGCTGCCCACACCTGACTATGGCCTGACTGCCCGACTGCTTGCACAGAGCCTCGCTCAGACCCGCCCGCGCCCCTACAGCATGGCAGCCTTCGGCACACAGGTAGGAACAATTTAACGGAATGTGTAGTATCCATGAACTACACACAACACTTGTTACTCTTGCTCACTTAATTTGTAGCCCCCATCTGGTTAAGCCTTGTGTTGCATAATTGGATATGAGTAATCCTGCAGTAACTGTTAGGGGGACTTTTGCTCAGTTTCTGCTGCCACCTAGTGTTTGAATGCAAGTATGGCAGTTTTTTTAATTTTAGGCCAACAAGCACACAAAGTAAAACATTTTACTCTTATCTTTTCAGCCTGCCATAGAGGATTATGACGGCCGCTTTGCCACAAGGTAAGTGCTGTTTCTACCTTGCCGTCTTAGTAATGACTAATATGACTGCTGCTAGCATCTGAATTCTTTCATTTGGATAGCTTTGGAAGAAGTGACTATCAGAAGAAGAGAAGCAGACCCTTAAATAAATAACATTTCACCTGAGTAACTGCATGCTGGAACACTCGAGAGACAGCAAGGCAACTGCTTAACATACTGTAGCCAGATCAAATGAAATGCTACATAAACAATCAACCACATTAGTGTACATTACAATTATTCGATTTTATTTTTTTTCAGTATTTCTGTAAATCAACATTTCTTGGAGCCATCTTTAGATTACCTGTTTTGTCTGACCAACAGTCCAAAACCTGAATACAGATCCAGAACAAGAGACAAATGATTGGACAGAGACAGAAATTAGTAGAATTGTTATCAAAATTGTTCGCTATTCCTTTTTTTTTTAGATTGTATATTTAATTTGTTGACTAAGAATTTCAAAGCTAATGGGGAATATAGTTGGGATCTGGATTTTGGTGTAGTGTTAACATCCCCACCTCATGGGATCTATCTGTCTTCTTTTTCGTTTCCTCCTTTCTTATATTCACTTGACTTATATTTTAAATAGCTCTTTAAAGCAATAATTGCACTCTAGGGGAACCAGTGTCTTAGTTTACTCGTGGCTCAGTATATTTTCACAGTTATCCTATCGAATCCTTGCTGACTCACCAGAGTTGTGACTTTTTTGTTTCTGTCCAATCAGGGAGTACATCTTTGTGTGTGTGTGTGTGTGTGTGTGTGTGTGTGTGTGTGTGTGTGTGTGTGTGTGTGTGTGTGTGTGTGTGTGTGTGTGTGTGTGTGTGATAAAGAAAGAAATCGCCAATGTACAATCATATTGGTGTTTGTTGGAGTACATGTTGTGACAGTAGACTTCATGCTGATCTCATCTCAGCCATCACTGCTTGTCAGCCTGGGGCTTTTCGGCCCCAGTGTCAAGCTGTTATACATACTCTTGTCTGCTCTGAATGTGTTTTTTTCTGTATCAGTATTGTGAGACATCACTGTGCTGCAGGGTGTATTCACCCCACCAGACTAATATAACACTATGTCCCTTCAGCTAAGGAGATGACTTGATTTTCTCATCAACACACAGTAGTACTTTTCAGTGACAAACATTCACTAAACTGCATGAAATGGGCAGTAATATCAAACCAGCGTAACATATCTGGATTCAAAATTGTTGATGAGGAAATTGGAAGTTAATCTTCCTGATCATGGTAGGGGTGTTTGGAGTTGTAGGTGTAGGTGGGGCAAAGTAGATTTCCAAACCCCACCTACACCAAAACTCTACCCTGCCTCCTTGTACCTGTCTTGTCTTTCTCCATTTCCCTCTGAGTGTGTCCGACCTGGCAAGCTTCCTTCTCTCTTTGTTCCACAGTGACAGTCCTGATGGCAAATTGATTTCGACTGTGTGAGAACAGACATACAGACAGACACAGACAGCTCCGGATAGCACAGGGGCCTCTTCCTCCCCATCTTTCCCTCCTCTTAGCCTCCCTCCTGTCCACTTGTCTCCACCTCTACCTCCACACACGCCCCTTCTCCAAGTGGAAGAGGCCAGTTTCATCCCTCCTTTCTGTCCTCTCTTCCTCCTCGGGTCCCTCCTTTCTTCCTTCCGTCCGTCCTGGGTGCTGCTGCTGGTGGTGTTGGTGTGGACAGTAGCGGTTGGTGGGTGGAGGATTGCGTTGAGCGAGAGAGCCCGAGCGGGGCCCGCCTGCTCGGCATGCAGCGATATGGACTCTGAATACTCTATCTCTGATCACAGTCCACCATCACGGACTGATCTCTCAAGAGACTGCCTTTGCTACTGCTTGTCTTTCATGCATGTACATGGTTGTGTCATTTTGTCAAACTAAAGGACATGTTCATGTACTGTACAAGTGCCAAGACTTCAATGTCGTTGTACTAAAGCCACTGGCTGAATGGCCTTTTCTAAGCACACGTGGGCCCAGTATAATGGAGTTCCCACCCGGCAACACTTGCTCAAAAAATAGCTTTTTACAAAGTAAGGCTGTGCAGCAGAATATTTCTGTTGTGAGAGATCCCGCAGGTGGCGCTGTGCTTCCTTGTGTCAGTGCTAATTTTCTGTCCAGAGAGCGTGTGTCATATTTGCCTTACGTCGCTTCTTTTTTTTCCTATTAAACAAATACTTTATCTGCAATGAGACACATTTTCAAACTGAGCTTCGACAATATACAGTATATAGATATATAATAATAATATATATATATATTATTTCCTTCAGTCCACATAATTGCACGGAAATATGATCATTGCAAAAAACATGTGTTCATATCAAAAGATTTTTTAAATGACGACCATTAGCCCCACAGAAACTTGTTAAAAAAATGCCTCGCTGGTATTTCTTTTGGAGCTACAGTGAGTTTGGAAGGTCTTTTATCTTCTGTTGAGTATCCTCCATAACAGCTGTGAATTAGTTTTTAGGTTAAATGACAACCACGGCTTTTGCAGCTCTCAGTGTTATTTATGATTGTATTCCCTGAGTGGCTATGTAGTTTTTGGTCTTTTCTTTTAAAAAGTATTGTCCTTGTAAAAAAAAATAATATTTCGAGAAACAATGAGAAACTACTGATTAGTTGAAGTGTTTATCTTATGCATGCTGTGGAGGAAAACCAGAAAATGTGATACTGAAATTGACCTTGAATGTATGGTGACTTTTTACAAAGGTATTCTAAATAAAACATATCTCTATATATTAATAAACAATCTGGTCTGACGAGAAATCTGTTCTGTCAGTGACAATTACATTCTCAGTTTTGTAATTTTTTTTTTTTACATGTTTCAAAGTCAAATGTTAAATGTTTTAATTTTTTTTTTTTCTTTCAAACCTGCGACATTTTCTGTAAATCATTTCAGGCCACAGCTGTGTTCCAAGCATGCAGTTTCATCCTAATCCCTCCCCACATAACACCTATAGCCTCTGTAGTGCTCTCTGTGTCACTGTAAAAACTGAATCAAAAGACTGTCAGTGTGTGTGTGTGTGGTGTTGTGTACAAATTGTGAGTATGTGAACTCTGCCTGCCTCCCTTTCCCCCCAATTTTTAGTATTTTCTTTTAGGTTTATAGATGTGATGATGCACATATTTTTGCAGACCCATATTCAGAGCAGCAGCCTGTTGATTGCATTGGTAGTCAAATGTCCACACCAAGGCGAGCTGCGGGTACTTTTCCTGACAGAATTTAGCATATGAACATCTAGTATGTGGCATGTTTCGCATGAAGTAGATACTTCTGTTTTGCATCCCTTATTTTAATCACATTTAACAGTTACACTTGTGTCCATATTGCATCTGACTAACCAGCAGTGTCGTTAAAAAAATGTGACCCATGCATGATCTGAGCCATTCAAACCCAAAGGTTCTCTTTACCTTCCAGTTTGGGTCCAGAATTGTCCCGATTCTGAGGGAACAGGACCTCCGTAAGTCACCAGCCTCCATCGCCTTTCAGCCAATCCCTTTTCTCCTTTTATCTTCTCTCTATTACTGCCTGATTCTCTTGCTGCTGTCATTGGCTGTCTGGCTTCAGTAGGTTGCTGGGAATCACTGGTCTTACTGTCCTTTGACCTCCAAGGATGTGGCAGCAAATATTCTGTCAGTCCAGTAGGGGTTTGGGTTGTAAAGGAATTCACTTATTATTATTATTATTATTATTATCATGTCTGTCACAATATCATAAACAGAAAACTAACCCTGCGTGCATGCCTATAGCAAACCTTTTTGTTCTTTTTTCCCCCCTCATTTTTTTGTTTTATCATCACATGCTTGCTTACAAACTCACAGTATACTGTTACTGTTTGTTCAACTCATTGTAAGAAACAAATCTATGGGAAGGCAGTTTTCTGTGGGTGTGGTTAGCTGACCATATATCTCTGTAAGTTCTGTCGTGTCTTCATCCTAACTGTCACTGTTCCTTGTCTCACCCCTCCTCTCCCCACAGTGATCGTTCCCTGGAGGTCTACCTCCGGCCCACCTTCACTGATGACCGATCCACACCCATCTTCTACTAGCAGCCTGATGCCCCATTTTCTACAAATGAGCCCTTTTTTAAAGGGGAGAGGGAAAATGGCCAACGTTGGCACATTTGAGTTGAGTTTGTGGTTTTATCCCTAGAAGGCCATGAAGTGTGTTACACTGCTAAGAATTTAGTTTCTTATCCGTACAAATGTGTTGGATAATTTCTGGTTTATCATCGTAATTATTTTTGCTAACTGTTCCACATAAATTGAATGTCTCAGCCTGAACATCCAATCGCAAGCGTGAGAGTAAATGTATTAGTTTTTTTTAGATCATGCCAGTTGTGGATAAGGTATGGCTTATAGTTTTTTACTATTAGTGCAGTCACATAATTATTTATCTGCACTTCAACTATGGGATTTCTTTTACACTATACACTGTAAATTTCAATTGAGGATTATTTGCATTTATGAACAGATAAGGAACACTTCATTAGATTTTGAAGTGGAGCTCGAGGGGAAATATAATTGACACTTTTAGTGCATAATATGCACTGAAGTGTTGATTGATTGGTTACTGTCACAAATAGCTAGAACTGGTCAGTTGGTAAGTAAACTATAATTCTTATTTTGTTAAGTGATATAGTTCTATATATTAACTAGTTGTGATACAGTAAACCCATATGTTCAATGTGGGAACTGCCTTCTATCATTTATTTTAACATATGCTTCATGCAGCATTAACTATCGTTATATAAAATTATTTGTATTACAGTTAAACATGTGTTTTTCATATATTCTTTAAAATATAAACAGGATTATTTTCCTTTTTTTTGCTTTTATTGTCAGCTTTGCTATTCTTCCCTTCTCTTTAGAAATGTACTAATATCGAAGCTGCCGGATAGCCAGTGCATACATAATGGGTCTTTTTTTATATTTAGCTTTGAGGGAGTGGTAGCTTAAGGTACAGTATTATTGTAGCTTTTGATTGTTCATTCTCGGTATTATACTGTACACTCATCTGCGAGAAAAGCTTAGAGCAGAGATGGATCCACAGTATGATCTTTGGGCAAAGGAATGGAACTGAATTTACTGGAAAGGCAATAATGTTCATGAATATGTGAGTGAGCTAAAATGCCTCTTAGATTGCAAGAAATCAACATTTACGTCATCAAAAGTACATTTTCCATGGATGACTTACCCTGAGGGATATGATCTGCTTTTCTTAAACAGCTTAGTTGGGCAGCAAGTTTCAAATGCATTTTTTTTTTTACTTTTTATATAGCTTTCATTGTTTTCATTTCTTACTTTTGTCCCTGTTTGTATTATATCTGTACTGTACAGAAAGTGCATATAAATTATCTTGTCCAAAATAAATCTAAATGGGCAGAAACGTCATATTTGTATGTGTTGTGTTGTGTCATGTTTTGATGTGTTCTTCTTTTGTTCTTTGACATAAATGCAGATACAAATATCACAGAAACAAGAAGGGAAAAAGTATTTGGATTTATTTGTTTGGGATAGTACAGTAGCGATGAGTGAGGGGGGTGGGGGGGTGGAACAGCAATGATGTTACTACTGGTGCATAGAGCAACCCACCTCACCTTCTCCAAAGGTGTCTGCCACTTTAGCCAATAGGCTCGGTAATATCTCTTTGGCAAATCTTAGAGATGGATATCCTGGATTGCATCTTTTGAAATTGTACAAAAATACTAGCTGCGTTTTCTCTTTTGCGAAACTTAAAAGGCAAAGTGAGGGGAAACTGAATTGGCACTACAGCACAATAGAGAGGGGGGAGGGAGCTGTCGATACAGCAGTAGTAATTCAAGCCAAGCTACCTGCTACATATTGATAAAACATTCATACAATATGTGAGATTTGTCATATTTTGAATGTCCTTTTTTGTGTATACCCCAGACTCTGGCACTCAGCACAAATGTAATAGAATAGATTATGTATGACAATACGTAGACGTAGAAAATATGCATAAAGATGACATTCAACATTTATGACTGGCATATTAGCATGACACCGCTAAATTGTGTTAAAACACCCTTCCCTTTGGTGTCCTTCTATTGCTGATGGCATGTCATATAAACATAGCTAATATGCAACAAAATAAAGTGAACCTATAGCTGGCACTGTGGACACACATAAGAAAACCTCACATGTTTAGATATTTCATTCAAGGTTGGGGAGATGAAGACAGAGCCATCACTTCTACAAATGTATGAAAGTACTTCAGACAGATATGGTCACTGTAGACATAATACTGTAGGTTATCATTAACAGAATATTTGATGGTGATAATAAGGGAATGACATCACCTTCATTTATTTCTTTATGTTCCCATAACGCACTGAATCCCCCGTCAATATGATAAGGATATGACTTGGATTAAGGGATAAATTAAGTTTCAGCACTTCCGTCTTCAAACCCCACCGCCCACTCCTAAAAGGTCTGATCTTCTGTTTGGATATCAACGATCGCTTGTTATGCAACAATCATCAAGCAGTGTTCTCTAGCTCGAACAATGAGAGCTGTAACAGTCTTTAAAACATCTGGATCAATGGTAAGCAGATAGAAGAAGGCAGCCAATGAGAGGAGCAGATATAAGCCTTTCAATTCATTTTTTTCTCCCTGTGTATTTATTTTATTTTAAACGTCATTTACCTTTACTGTAAGGTTACCAACAAAAAACGATGCTGCATCAAGCAAATGTGTTTTTGTCATATAGTATATGATAAAGAAGTATATTGATGATTAATATTTCTTCAAACAATATGATCTGACTTTGTATCCACTCTTGGTTGTCTCGCTCAGGTTGCCTTACCAGCAGCATCACTTTTTCCACAAATTAAAAAACTAAAAGGTGCAAATAACTGAGGGTCTTTCACTACAATATGAGGCACAGTCTCATAACGGGGCACCAGAGCCAGATGCCCCAAACGTTGATAAAAAATAAAACTCTGTAAAACATCTAAATATAATAATACTGCTTTTCCGCGTTGAGAAGGACTCGTCCTCCTCCCGTGAAGATGATGGGGCCCTCAATGTTTTGGGCTATCTTCAATGTTCCCTGTAGGACAAAAATAAAGAAAATAAGTATGTTGGCTTTGGATTAAAGTCAAACCAACAAGTGATACTCAAAAGATTTTTCAAAAGCATAAGAAGCCATATCCCCCACCAAGATCATTTGTTTTAGAGACAACTATAGACTAAAATGGTGTTTGTACAGCCCTCACCATCTGTGGATTCAGTATATTGCTAACTCTCAAATATTGACCAAAACATCCCTCAAAATGCTGATTATACAGATTTCATTATGATGTGTGTTTACCAAAGCCATGTAAAGAACTCACACAAAAATAAAGGACAGCACTTCTTACCAGCCACATTCAATCATACTGGAATTTTATTTTAAGCAATACGTTTTGGTAAGACATAATGTGCAGAATTTACTCCAACTATGAAGCTAACAAAGTAAACCAAAATATCTCTCTTTTGGTTAATACGATGTTCTCGAAGGGCGAACAGACAACATATAATTTAAAGAGCAGATATTTGTGTTGTAGCAACAAAATAAACATTTCATGTAAATTCGACTTTTGGGTAACTGAACATTTTAGATATAAGAAATAAGTGATTGTATTTCAGTGGAAATTAAATAACTATTATAAATAAATCAAGATTATGTATGAAGGAAAGTTGATACAGACCTGTTACTGAGCCCATGTGGGGGTCCGAGACATGTGTGATGGAGAATCGTGAGACCATAAAACGGTTAAGTGCTACAGCTGCAGGTTTAGGAGCCTCAGGACTGTTGGAGGTGCATGTGGGTGAAGACTTGGGTTCAGGGAGGGTCTCAGGTGAGGACGGGCGGGGCTCCAACAAGAGGTCATCTTCCCATTCATATCCCCCACCTAAAAGCACACAGACACTGTTACAGTCATAGTGAATGTATGATGATACGACCGGAATGACTTTGTCCTTTACAAACTCACCCTCTTCGGAGTTGTTCCCATCTGTTTCTTCAGAAACACAGAATGGTTCACAGGATTGAGCTTCAAGTCCAGGGTTGAGTTGCTGTTGGGAATCATTGTTTTTTTCCTCTAAAGATTCCTGTGCACTGGTCTCCGTTTCTGTAGAGAAGGCGAAGTCAACCAGCTCTCCCGTGGGGCTTTCCTGGAATTAATAAACAAAACATATTCCTTACGGACTCTAATGCAATACAGTAATTGTTAAACAGACAATACAGTACACATTGCACAATTTAAACCTATCAAGGTGACATACCTGGTCAAAAAGGAACACTGTGACATCGTCAAAAAAGGACACAGCTTTTTTCTTCCTCTCCAACTCGTCACAGAAGGACTGGGTGAGCAGGCCGGGGATTTTCAGGAGGCTGCGGAGGTGTCGCGCCCTGCTGCAGTCGCTTATTACTACTGGCACTGTGCTGAAATCATCATCACTCTCCTCACTGCCTTCATCTTGGATGTTATAGGTCCTCAACTCTTCATCAGACTCACTGTCATCCGAGTCATCTTCATCCTCTGCCTCCTCCAGCGGAGCCCTCACATCTTCTCCGCACAGCTCCAACAATGACGAGGAAGTGGACAGGTCGACGGGGCCGTTGGATTCTTCACATAAGCTGTCCTGTGAGTCGCACTCCCCTGCGTCTATGTCCTCAAAATCGTCCTCATTTATCCTCACACCCTCCCTTCTGTCCTCTGTCTCTTCCTTGACATGGTTGAATTCAGGCAGCTCTTCCTCTGTGGATCACCATCACCGTTTTCATTTTCTTTGTGGGCCTCATCTCTATAGTCAGATAAAGTGGAGTCAGAAAGCAAAGACTGAAGAGGGGAACAATCTTCTGCTCTTCTGTTCCCCTCCTCATGGTGTCCCGAGGCCTCTTGGACATTAGAAGAGGCTTCAGACGCGATGGAGTAGTTAAGCTCAGAGGAAGGGTCTTCTGAGTGTTCCGTATGCAACCCGAGGTCCTCCTCTGCAGGGGCAGACTCTTTCGTCAGGCAACCGCCCATCTGAGGAGGATAGGGTGACAGCATTGACACACCAGGGGTAGGGAGGGGATGATGTGAAGTAGCTTTCCCCTCGGAGAGATTCACCAGCGCACAATGCCTGATGTGTTTTACGTTTGTCAAATTGTCCTGGTTAAATTGCCTTTTGACAAAATCATCAACTCTTATGGAGCTCAATTTCTCAGTGTGAAAGTCACAGTTTTTCGGACCTGCAAAGAACTTACTGCCTTCCTCTTGAGGGCTCCTCTCATTTTCAGCATCATAGTCAGAGAAATAGGCTGAGTCCCTATATGGGTTCTTATCAGTCAGGCCCTTAAACTGTAGCTCTAAGGTGCTTTTGGAAGTCCCCTTGACCCCTTGACCCAAACCAACCTGCAGAACAAGTTCAGGTTCACCACCTCTCTCAACCCCATGGGGATCTCCAAGCTCTTTGAAGAAAAACTCTGGAGATTCGTTGTTTTCCGTGTCATAGCCGCTGTCTAGGGATTTGGGTAGGACAGGGGTATTGAAGGGATCGGGGCTGAAGGACTGATCACAGGAGCTTACCATCGACGAGGAGAGGTTGAGTGTGTCTGCAGAGTCAGGAGTTCCCTCTAAATGCTTCATTGGGCTTAGCTCTTCCTCCTCTACTTCAGCATAATCCAGGTTGAAGTCAGCAAAGATCCCCGAGGTAATATCTGTGATGTCATCATCATCATCTTCACTGTAGTCACCAAGCTCAACCAAGTTAAAACTGGAGTCTCTGACGACAACCACTCCACTGTCCAACACTCCGCTACTTTCCAATGTCTCTGGATAGTTTAGCCTCTTGTCTACTAGACCAACAGAGATTCCTGTTGAAACCCCCTCCCACGTGGTACCTCTCTGCTTGTCTGAAAAAGCTGCTGTTTGACCATTCTGTGGCTCTTTGAACGTGGATGGAGACTTTATAAAACATGGCTCAGGGATCATCCTAGGCTCAGAGTACTGTCTCTCCCCATTATGCAACAGTTGCTTTTCACATTTCCCCTCCATTGTTCCACCCTCTGTACCTCTGGCGTTAATACCTGAGCTGTTAAAAGAATCAATACTTCTCAGATTTTCTGCAGTTGAGTTCCTTTCCGCTTGAGTGACAGCTTCGTCTCTTTCTTTGTGCCATAAGTGAATGTATGAACCTAATTCCGTGGACTTGCTAGCAGCGTTACAACCAGAGTCTCCTCTTGCCTCCAAGGTGCCACAAGCTCTGGAGCCGTGGAAGGTTCTGGTGGTGGCCTTGGTTAAAGACCATGATTCTGTAGTGTTAGGGTGACCAGCATATTGAAGGTCAAGATAGCTGTCTTGCCCACTGCCTGTCTGCCTGACGTCAAAGCTCAGGCTATTATTGTTTGCTGAATGATTTGATGTCCAGTTGGTGGCCTCTCCTTCAGAAAAAAGGTCATCCTCAATGTCGTCGCTTCTATGCTGGCCCACCAGCAGGCCGTCGTCAGTCCCTACATCAATGCTAATGTGGTTCACAATGGGTAGTGTCTTTCTGAGGGGACCCATCATGTTATGGCAGCTTTCATTGACGGTGCTCCGACCTGTGCTCGCTTCAAGGTAGGGATCGCAGAACCCTAAGCTGGGGCTGCTGACAGCTTGTGACAAACTGCGTGGGTTATCTAAGCGCCCCTCTGGCTGAAGAAAGTTTGATCTGGGCTTTGGCGATGTTTCAAGTTCAGACAGACAGGGCTGGCGTGCCTTGTATGCTGATGACTCTTCACAGAAGCCTGTGTCGTCCTGGCTGGATGAGAAGCAGTTGTGCAAGTTGCCTAGCTTTACATGGCTGGTGCTGGATGACTGCCTCAGCAGAGGCTCCATGGTGAGTTGGACAGTGGGGCTTGAATCAGAGTCACAGGCAGAAGATTTGTTGTTGTCAGTTGACCAGTAAGCACTGGGCTGCGCCATGGATGAACCAGTCCTGCTCTCGGAGGACAACCTTCTGCTGCTGGCCGCCAGTTCTGGGCTGTAGTCCACAATGCTATCATCATCCAGGTTAATGTTACACTCTACAGGTTCCTCTATGCGAATGTAGTACTCACTGCTGACAGAGGGGCTGTGTGCACTCAACACTGGGACCACACCAGGGTGTTCAGGTTCATAATAGGATGGGGATAAGTCTGAGGTCAGGCTCTCACTCTTGCAGCCCTCTGAGGTGCTTCCTTTACTTGAATAGTAGATATCTTGGTAATATGGGTTTCCCTGGCCGAGTGGGCCACTGGTGGAGGAGGAGCAGTAGGGCTGCTCCGCTCGGGCCTGCTCCCACTTGTACTCAAAGTTCAAACCATGGCTGGTCTCTGTGACGGTCAGCAGGTCGTCCCCTGTGTCAGAGTGGAAACTGTCAGAGAAGTGCTCCAGGAGGGGGAAGGAGGACGAAGCAGAGGAGGCCAGCTCCACTGCTTGAGTTTGGTCTGGACTGGGGACGTCAGCCGAGGGGGGGGTAGGGGTCAGGACTAGGGCTGTGGATGTTACTGTATGGGAGGTGCTGCCGAGTAGATTGGGTCGTAATGTGTTCCAACGTTGTTCAAAGTCTTCCTCAGCCTCACTGGAGCCTTTGGCACACAGGTATGTGACCAGAAGGTGGACTTCCTCACTGCTGGGCCTCAGCTCTGGCTGTAGCCAGCAGAACTGCATCACCTCGTACCTTGACAGAAAGAGCCACAAATGATCAGTTATAATTGTCCTTACATCTGCATATCTGTTGGCTCAGAAGAACTTATTAATATATACTGGTTTTGATATAATTAGCAAATAAGCAAAACTTAAAATGTTTTTTTAGACTAACAAGGCAATATAAAAGAAAATCATTGGAGTAAGCATTTTGTGGCAACAACTTGAACGTGTGTATGTGTGTAGTTGTTTGGCTACTCAGTTGAGCACATTTAATTAAGTGAAGAACAATTTGCAAAAAATAAATAAATAAAATATTTGGCTGGCGTCCCAGGTGAAGATGAATGGCCAATGCCAAAGGGGATCATAAAGAATAGGGAAAGTATTGATCATCTGCCCTCGCTAGCACAAAGAAATATTGCTGGTGCAGCACCATAAGCACAAACCAATTTTAAAAACAAGACACACTGACTTGTTAGAAAATAATTGGTCAGCCTAAAGGCTTGGTAATGTATGTGGTATCAAGATAAATGACAGTTTGAGAGTGAGCCTGTACATGTAAAGTATGTTTTCTCCAAATGTGTGTGCAATGCATGCAGCTCTGTCTCACCAGCGCTCATCCAGGGGGAATTGGAGCAGGGGCTTGGGTAGTTTGAGCTGCTGTTCCTTCACAGCATATGTCAGCACCTGTCTGTCAGAGTAGTGTCTGTACGGCTGGTTTCCCAGCTCAAACAGCTCCCACACAGTCACCCCCAATGACCTGGAATGGGGAAATAAATATGTATTCACCATTCATAAACATGGAAAATCTTTAACCTACATAAGTTTATATTTGTGCAGTAGACATACAATCGTTCCATAATGAAAACCAGAGCAGATCAAAACAAAACACATCCTGAGAAACATTCAAGCAGTTCCCATTTTAATAATACACAAGGAAAGATATCTTATATGTAGTATCTTATGATATCTTAAATGTGTATATTGTGAGAAAGGTGAGGTAGGTGAGGTAGTGTTATCTCATTATTAAACATACATTTTTCCAGGTAGTCACTCTTTAAATATCTCACCATATGTTACTGGATTTTGTTTGGTCAACGACCAGCAGGTTTCCGTGGACTTCGTCTATGAGCTCAGGTGCAATCCAGCGCAGGGGCACCCAAATCTGGTCCTGGGTTACATAATAATCATCCTATTGAGCGACAAGAGAAAACCATGTTTGAGTAACGATAGGGTGATCAATAAGAAAAGAAAGCACTCAATAAATATGACATTGAGGCAGTCTGACCTTGTATCTGCTATGAGAAAGGCCATAGTCTCCGATCTTAACTGACATTTCTGAAGTTAGCAGGCAGTTTCGCAAGGCCAGGTCACTGTCAAAACAAAGGGACATGTCATTTACAGTTTTTCTCGATTGCTAACACACTAAAATTATACATAAAGCACAATTATTTTAACTGACACTCAAAGAGCAAAACATCAGCTCAAATCTCCAAAACTCTAAACACGTTTTCAGCTTTTCACACAATTTGCAAATCAACATGGCACTTTTTGCAAACCACTGCACACGTTTCTCCACGTAAGACACAGGAATCTGACATAAAGTCACGTGTTAGCACATACAAAACACTGATATTCAAAATGCCTCACACATGGACCAATGATCAAGAAACACGTTCCACCTGACCAAACACCTGAATGCATAATTGTTGGCTCATCAATCAGGATGTTAGCACTATAAAAAGACCACAGGTGAGTACTTTCTTACAGCAACAATGGAAGCAAGAGGAAGAGGAAGAGATGGGCTGAGAGTGAGAGGAAGAGCTGGGCTGAGAGTGAGAGGAAGAGCTGGGCTGAGAGTGAGAGGAGGAGGAATGAGAGGTAGAGGTAGAGCTGGAGGGAGAGGACGTGGACAAAGAAGAATACTCTCTAATGAAATGAAATGTTATCAACCATGGTGTGAAGATGAGAGAGGAAGTTCAGAGGGTTCAGCCTAATCTAAGCCGATTTACTGTTGCCTCTGTAATCCGGACACTTAGACTTGAAAACAGGTTAGTTCCCCGTTTTCAGCTCTGCATAATTCATGATATATCAGTGCTTATATCTGTTGTGTGAAACGTATTTACTTCATTACTGTAACTGAATTGTTAGCATGTTGCATACTATAACTGTACACAAATCATGCACATTTTACTGTGGTACTTACTTTTATGCAACACAGACACTGAACATCCACTATATCTTTGTTGTTTATCTGAAGGACTGAGAAAAAAATAGGTGCAGGTGGAAAGCTAAGGATTTTCAATGAGGCACAGGAAGCAGTAGTTACAAACTTGGTTTTGGCAAACAATGCATCACACTTAGAGAGATCCGAAGCATAGTAACTGTGTGCTGAGATGCATGTTGCACAATGTTATATTTGAATAAAATATGATTTTTTTCAACAACTCATTTGTATTTCTTCATTTACTGTATTTCTGTATACTCAAGCAATCTTTCTCTGCAGAAACCTCTACTGTATGTACAGAGCATAGCCCATAACAGATGAAAGTGCTTTAGATTATGCTCAGCAGTGTGTAGTTGGGTGGTCAAACCATCTAGTATTAAGAATGAAGTGTGTTATATTTGGTGCAAAAGTTTGCATTTGGTAAGTGTTTATGTAGTTTTGAGGACAGTTCTTCATTTAGCAGCAGAAATGAGGTGTTTTGCACTTTGGGTGTGTGGTTTTGTGAATTGTGTTTAGTGTTCTGAGAAACTGAGCAAATAAAAAAAAAAATGTGTGTTAGCAATCGAGAAAAACTGTAATATATGCATGCCTCCCACTGTTTTGAAATGCTAAACCCTGAAAAATATGGCTTGAAAAATAATATTTCTTTACATAAAACCATGTTGTGAAATATTGATATAATTAAATCTATGAAGCAATGACGCATCCACCAGTAGAGTCTCTACAAATACTCTACTACTTATAATAATGTGCATAAGTAACATAATGATACACAGTATAAGGGATGAAAGAAAATAATTGTAGTTTTTGTAAACATATTTTTTTCTAACCAACATTTACTATCTATTTATGTATATTTTCTGGGACAATACAATGTACCCATCAACCCAGCTGCAGTAGCCTGACTGCACTGACACTGTACCAGGTGGCTTTGTCTAGCGGCTCAGGCTGCAGTTACTGCACTGCCTCGGTAATCCAAAGAGCCCTTACTTTCGGAGCCCTCCCCCCCTGTCACAGAGACAGTCTAATTCATTATTTAAAAACAATACTTTTTTGTAAACTTGCTAAACTTTTTTGTATCAACTTTTTAATAATGTTTTCATGCTATCGTGGCAAGATGGTACAAACATACAAATACAACTTGTACAAATGGGAAAGCAGAAAAAGAAACAAGGCAAGATGCCCCTTCCTGTGCAATGTTTCCTTTGTGGATTTGTGTGTTAGTTATACAGATTATAACCAAACTTTCATCCGTTTTAAACATCTAACCTTTATTTACATCTCTATTACATCATGTATTCCTCTTTGTTGCACCTAAATGACACACTTGAAATGTTAAGATATATTACATGTCGAACTCTTTAGGCACGAATGTGATTAACTTTAGACAACAGTAACATAAATTACAATCGACACTGTTAAGGACAAGCCTGGAAATAAAGTAGCACAAATGCTATGTAGTTATAGTTATATATATTTATTTATTTATAGTTATAGTTGCAGCAGTTTCAAATCTTGACACATGCAATACAAAGAGGGGTTTGATCGTCCTCCGACACACTCCCACCATGACAGGGGGTGGATGGAGCCTGATGCACTGAGTGATGATGGGAAGGGAGAGGGAGTCTGGTGGGCAGAGATGTATGGATAGATGGATAAAAAGAGAAAGAGAGGAGGGGGAGGGGCAGTTGTCATAGAAATAGAGGGATGAGAGATGACAAACGCAGAGATGAAAGATGTTCCAGCTGGAGAGACCCAACACACACACACACACACACACACACACACACACACACACACACACACACACACACACACACACACACACACACACACACACACATTTCTGATGTTTACATGTCTACACAGAGCTATGGGATATAAAAAGCATGATGTAAGTCTGGGAATGATGGGAAATGACTCTCAGATGTCCAGCTTAATTGTTCTCTCATGGGAGGTGGCTCTCAGAGAAACTTAACATCTTGACTATCACATTTAAAAACATACAAATTATATGAACGATTTAAAAGATAAAAACGTATGTTCCCATGTATTGGTCAATTGTTGGAATCGTATTTAACAAAACAAAATGGAAACAGTTGAAACAGTCAATCTCATTTACCAACCCACAAAAGATGGGCGTCAGGACAACCAAACATAGCTTAGTTTTTCTAACATTTAAAAATGAAAACACTGAAAATTGTAAAGATATAAAGTTGGGTTACCATCTCGAGTAACATCTATTTTTTTGTTTTAAGTCATCCTAATACTTTATTGTAACTTTTGTCAGTATAATTGCTTAAATGAAGGTCAACAGAAGCTAATTCATCAGCTGTTGCCAAGTCCAAGTCAGTGAGTTATGCATGTTCACACTCCTGCAGTCTGACGATATTTAGATGAGCTCTCAGCCAGTCGCTGTGTAACTGAGCTGCATTTAAACAGCTGGTGTTTGTTGTGTGCTCTGGTTTCAAATCCTCTATGAACTAATGATTAAACTAACAGAAAGGCTTGCAACTATTTATTTTAATTTGTTTTTATAGGGCTGCACGATTCGAAAAAGATTACTAATTCGTTGGACTGATATTGCAACTGAGATTGATTCACGATAATGGAGGGATAGATAATTTTCACATTATTAAATTTGCTTGATTTAGGAAAACACATTAAAATGATCAATCAAATATCATTTTATAAGAGGATCTGTAACAAACAAGTTTTTTAAAATAAGTCTTTGGAATACTGTTCATGTTTGTAGGCCAGGATGTTTTTGCAGCTCCGCAATACTTCATTTAAACTTTTATAATTATTTAACCTTTAAATACGGAAGAGGATTAGGGCCATATGTGAAAACGTATTGGGATCCGAGCAAAAGTTTATTCTGATTACTTAATCTCAGAATTAAATCATAATTTGGAGATTAAAGAAGATTTAAAATTCTGACTTCAATCTCAGAATTCTCAGATTTTTTTTTATTCTGACTTTAATCTGAGAAAATTTGAATTCCAAATTTAAATCAGAATTCTGGGGATAGTCCAAATTCTTAGATTAAACTCAGAATTTAAATTTTAGTTTCAGGGTTCTGACTTGTTTCTTAGATCTCTGAGATTACATTTGATTTACATTTTGAATTCAAATTTCAGATTTTTTCGTATTAAAATCAGAATTCAAAGAAAATAAATCTGTATTCTTCTGTATTTAACCTATATCGTGCCTTCTTATATTTGACTATTGCAGTAGTCAGATTTGCAATTTTGATAACAGTTTGTTGAATTATGCAGACAAAGCTCCTATGATTTGCATTGAATCCAGAAAGTTGCAGCTTTGGACCTACGTTACACCCACTCCGGCTCACACTCTCCTGTACTCTCTGAGTTGTGTGACTTCCTCTGATCACCACACCTCAGTATTATACACTAATTACCCTTTCAATCAGGAAAGACGTGATGTATAGAATACATGTTTATTATCGGGTCACATTATATAAATTAAACATAATGATGACAGTTTATGACAAGTGAATGAAATGGTGTTTGGCGGTTAGGCCCAGGTTTTGTAGGATATCATTCGGGAAGGGAAAGAACCGTTTCCGATGAACCCCCTGGGTCTAGACACTGGTGGTGGTGATAAGTGGTTAGGTCCGGTTGGAAGGGAGAAGGTTGAGCTTGGGAGCAGGAGCAATTTGGGGTGAAGTGTCTCAGGGACACAACGACAAGCTGACTGCAGTGGGGTTTGAACCTGTGCTCCCTTGATCCGAACACCAACACTCTATCCACTGCGCCACACGTCATATCTACATATAAAGACGGAGAAAGTAAACGATAACGTTTATGGTTAAGTGTTAGCACCCCCCGAACAGGCACAAGCTCTTACGTTGATATTGGAAATAAATAAATAAATAAATATGAATATCCGAATAACGAAATTGAGGTAGGGGTAAAGCCCTAACACACACACACACACACACACACACACACACACACACACACACACACACACACAC
>NW_011361260.1:0-6059 GCF_000735185.1 Notothenia coriiceps
GAAGTGGCTTGACCATGGGAATACGGCTATTGTAGCCCATTTCCCGGACACGTCTGTGAACAGTGACTTTTGATACCTGGACTCCAGCTTCAGTCCACAGTCTTTGAAGCTCCCCCAAATTCTGGAAGCGACTCTTCTTCACAATGCTGTTAAGGCTGCGGTCATCTCTCTTGGTTGTGCAGCGTTTCCTGCCACATTTCCCCCTTCCAACAGACTTTTTGTGGATGTGCTTTGAAACTGCACTCTGTGAACAGCTTGCTCTTTGAGAAATTTCTTTTTGTGTCTTACCCTCCTGATGGAGGGTGTCAATGACGGTCCTCTGGACAGCAGTCAGATCAGCAGTCTTCCCCATACTTGTGATTTAGTTTACTGAACCAAGCTGAGTGTTTTTCAAGGCTCAGGAAACCCTTGCAGGTGTTTCGAGTTAATTAGACGATTCAAGTGATTCGTTGAACACCCTACTAGTATACTTTTTCATGATATTCTAATATTTAGAGATAGGATATTTGAGTTTTCTTAAGCTGTATGCCATAATCAGCAATATTAAAATAATAAAAGGCTTGCAATATTTCAGTTGATTTGTAATGAATCCAGAATGTATTACATTTTTGTTTTTTTAATTGCATTACAGAAAATAAAGAACTTTATCACAATATTCTAATTTTCTGAGACAGTCCTGTATGTGTCATCCCTGCACCAGGCAATGGTTGCTACATTTTAGTCTTTCTTTAAATGTAGCAACAGTTGACTGTCCACTGTGTACATATACTGTATGCTGCCTACAGTATAAACATGTATGGTACATGTATGACACAAACACTCCTACAGAAGCTACTGCAAATTTAAACTGGGAGTCAGCAAGTTTTGTTTACTGTGAAAAGCCAAGAGGATCTCTGCTCCCCTCTAAGAAAAGAAAAAAACATCTTGATTGTTGAGTTGTAGTTTGATCAGATATGAGTCAGTGTTGGTACACACAAATGTTCAAATATGAAAAGACACGTTTACATTCCTTGTTTCGTTTTGGCCACGTGATAGATCTCCAACTTATGACACCTACAGTATGACTCAGTAGCTGACAATGCTCTCTGTCAATAACAGTCACGTTTCAGTAACAACTGCGTCTGCAGTTTAAACCGATGTTCAAATGTTTATGCAGACCAGGCACACATAATCCTTATCAGTCATACTAACAGGAAATGTGGGAATGGGAAAATTCACGCAAATAATAATATACAAATAATTCCGGCTAGTCCTTAAAAGGTCAATTTAGAATGTTTCAAATAGTTTCAAACTCTAGCTTTTATTTGGTTAGTGCTCGACAAAAATGTCAAGTAAAATGTCAAAGACTAATGTTCCATTGCCCACACCACCGGCTCCAGTTGCCTGCATTCTCCAACCTGTCCTGGGATGGAATCTCCTCCTGCTAGAAATGTAAACCACAAAATGTCCCAAGTGCTCCAAGTTCTCAGATCGGTAGCACTGCTAACTGAGCTAACAGCTAACTAGGTAACTAGCTGTTAGCTTTATTTTAGCAACAAGAAAAGTTTTTCTGACCATCAAAAGACTGTGTAAATCAGTTGGGGCAGAGGTCCTGGAGGATAAAGAGGAAAAAACCTGTGAACTTTTAAAATATAATATGATCATCAAAACAAACTAAGAGCTGCAAAGCCTTACGCACAGTTCCAGGTATACGAGCTGCTCATCAAAGTTACACAGTACAGGAAAGGCTCAGAGTGGGACTGGCAGAAACACCATTGTCCCTATTAGTCAGCCTCAGAACTGTTTTATGTTAATGAAAGGAAAAATGGTGCGAAATGGCCTATATACACGTGACATGCCTTACCCCCTTGTATAACACATTTTACAAATTCAGAAGCTGTATTTAATCTGCCGGAATTCCCATACCTCCCTCTACCCTTCACCTTCTGCTGCTTATCTGCCCCCCTTCCACCTAATCACCCATCTGTAGGCTGTGGTGATAGTTATCTTATCATCACTCCACTAAACTTTAGCAGTGAATTAATTGCGTAATTACCGCTTGCCTCACATTGAATTTCCACAGTGTCACTGGAAATATTTATCTGAGAAAGACCCCCATTTAACCATAAATCAGAGCTTCAGAGCAACAGAGATCAGTGATGTTGAAAAGATTTGCAGGGGAGTGACTAGGCCAAACTCAAACTATGTTGCTGTTAATAAATATTCAAACAGGATTTGTCTGACTGAAATAACCTTAATTCAGCTACCAGATAACTGACTGTAAACTGCACAGTGGTCTTGAATTGATTTCTTAAAGTTTTAAATGTAACTCATACTAGAACAGTGATAAGGTTCCCTCTAATCTTTAGCTGTCAGTAGTGACAATGAATTGGAAATATTCCTCTGAGAAAGACCCGCATTTCACCAGAGGTTCACTGTAATACTTGTTTCATTATGAAACAATTGAATTATTATTACACTTGCATTACTGTCAGAGCAGGATTTTACTGCAGTTGGTTGCCCTGGAGACCTTAAATTAAACCTTAAACTATCTCCTTTGGCTAACCGAAGGACAATACCCAAAGAGTATTACGTTTACTGTACTTAAAGAGGTTCACCGTTGTCAAGTCCCTCTTACTAGTGAGAGGAGCATGTTGATATCCATTACTGGATGCAACAACATACGATCCCTTCCTGATGAACTTCAGGACCCTAAATCAGTTATCAAGAGATTCTTGATTATGTTTGTGATCATTTACTAATAGATGAAAGGGTCCATTTGTACTTAGACACAGTAATTGAGTAAGTTTATCAGTTACTTTCCTAAAATGACAGAGATCAAACTCACTGTGTTTTTGATCTCTGACTGATGTGAACTGACTTGATGCAGCTGCAGTGGGACAGCGCTGCCCCCTGTTGGGTTTTACTCACATTGCATGCCTCTGTGTTATCCTGTCGATGGGGCAGCAGGAAGGAGAAGGCCCTCAGATCTCCGTCACACTCCTCCACCGTCTGGTTTAGCTCCTGGCAGCTGGTCACCACCGTGTAGAAGTGGGTGGGGACGGGCAGGGCCTCGGCCGAGACCCTGGACAGAAGAGAGAGTTACACTAATGTACAGCGGCCTGGTGTTTTGTAATATGTCTGTTTGTTTGCTTCTTTGTTGATTGGGGAAAGAGAAAAGTGATTTGATTTGATTCACTTTTATTTGGTATTTTGTATCATCCATGCATGTGAAAGTGCATTTTCTGACAAAAAGCTTCTTACAAGATCAATAATAAACCTTTCAGCCTAATTGTAACTTTATTATGTCTTTCTCATACAGTTGAAGTAGAACATTAAAGGGCCTGTCAGTGTGATACTGGTCAGTTCTTACTCTCTGATCTTCTCCGTGGTGTCTCGCAGGCCGTCGTAATCATTATCAAATATGGGTCCAGCTAGAACGTTGATGCCGTTGTTTTCCTCTGCGTAGCGCCTCAGCAGCGTGCCCTGCAGGTAACTCCACATTCCTGCAGATAGAAGAAAAAAGGATCAGGTGCTAAAACACAAAGCATATATCTTATGATAAGTCTCCTTCCTAAACTCATCAACCCGTTTCACTTCTGATGTAAAGATATCAGGATCAGGAGTGCTGCATGTTAACTGCAGTTTGAACGTAAATGCATGCAGGATGCACTGCAGAGGGGGGGCTTTCAGATCACATCTGGATGTCCTCTGGCTCACATTGCAATCAAATCTCAGCTACTGTGGGTATGCAAAAAAAGATACAGAAATATCACATTTTACATTCTCTGAACATTCAATGTTGTTGTTCAGCTCAATATGATGATATATTTTCAGTTTAAAGGTGCTAATGTTTATTTTATTTTATTTTATTTAACATTAAATCAATCGGTTAATTTTCACTGTTATTACAGTATATCAAATCCTAATGTTGTGTCAACGGTTTTTAACCTTTAAAACTTGCGGGAAAAAATATCATCTGCATCCTTTGCAAATCTAATCAAGTGTTAAATCAGACTTTAGTTCCACCTGGAGTAAATCCACAAGCTACCCTGCAGTATACAAAGTCATTCAAACTAGCTGCACCTTCAGCTTTGAGAACACTTTAATGATCACTCATTATAAAACATATCATATATATTATTCTGAAATGGGACGAACTTTACAACCTTTTATGGGCTAGAAATAGAAATGTGTTAATAAACTTTAAAAGATATGTGAGTGAGACATATTTTTGGTCCTTTAAGGGGATTTTAACTTTCATAATCTAATTTAGGAAACAAAACATATTCTGTATCCTGCAAGACTATGTTTCTTGTTCAACTCAGCACTGTCCGCACACTGATCCTGATGTCATCAATCTACATACAATATGTTCCAGCATTAATAATGCAAAACTATAAATTCCCCAGACACGCACTGTGTTCCCAGCACTGACGACAATGAGGATTATGTGTATCTGCATGAGACAGCGATTCAGAGAGCGTGTGTTTGTCCTGATAAGTCCTCTCTCTGCAGAAACAATGAGTGTCAGGAGGTGCTCGCTCAGACCTGACATCACCACACTTATGTCTCTTTGTCTCATCACACTGGGTGTTGCTGATTTACAGAAAGAGAGAAGGCACTCATTAAACTGGTCATCACACACAGCTGAACGATGAGGCACTAACTCTTAATATTGGACAGAAGCACTGCAGATCATACTTGTTTAAAGACTGTTAAAGGTTGTAGCTTGTAGTAACAGACAAACTCACTGATTATAGTATAGCACATAGCACATGTTGTATTCAACAAGAAACTCACTGATATTTGTGGATGTATGGCTCTTAACTCACAGTTACTCATTTAAGTAAGGGGATAGTTTTATTGTTTGATGTTCCTGATATTTGACCACCACCAGGTAGTATCTGCAGAGATACATGTAAAGTTAATCAGTCTCACATCATGTCAATCCAAATCTGAATATTTGATTTGGCTCGTTGAGGTTTTATGAACTTTTGCTGGTTCAAAAAGAGTTTTCTTCGATGTATGAAACAGTTTAAGTGCTCTTTATGTATAACCCGGTGCTACAAGTTTACCCTTGTTGATATGAACTTGTTTTTTAAGGGTGTGACTCACTCTTGAATGCAGGGTACATGGGGACCATGTTGGTGATGAGCGAAGCGTCATATCTGGACTCTGGAGAAGATGCCAGCTCTGTGAAGAAAATCCCAAAACACTCTTAACACGTGGAAAACAAATATTTCCATAATGCAAACATTACAGAGAGGCTGTGAACATTAAAGCATCAGAGCTGAATCACTCGGGTACATTTTATTTTTGCTCTGCTATAGTCTCTTGACAACATGTCCTTTTCAAAATGTAATTTACAATTGTCAGTATAAACATTGCATCACATTATAAAAGAATAACTGTAGCTGTTAGTATTTCATAATCACAGCCTGATATTATTGGTAATTTATACAAGAACAAATGTTAACTGCTCATTGAGTAAAACTGATCAAAACCAGAACTTTACGTGGACAACATTTTGTAATAACATTAGTTCCTGTACTGCAGTCAAACATAAATACAAAGGTGATGCATCAATTTACTATTCACTGTAAACACAAGGTTAACATATATAATTGAATGCCATAAATAATCTAAAGAAAGGTGTATCATTGAGTGAGTGAGTGAGTGAGTGCGCAAGGCTTAAGGGGACATTATGCATTTCCTGTGTGTGTAGGTCTTATCTTCTATTATCTTGCATACTACTGGACTCATCAGCCTATGTGTGTGCTCCTCTCCTGCAGGTTTACCTGGAGGGTAGAGGGATCCGTAGGTGAGATGGTTGTTCTGGCTGTAGGAGGTGCAGCTCTGACTGTGATCAGCTGACACTCTGGGGTCCACTCGGATACACTGAGCCCCGGCAGAGACCTCCGGGATGGGAGTCATGTCCTCCTGACAGACAAAAAACGGGAAAGTAAGAGAAAGGAAGGTGACAAATTGTCACAATCTGTCTGTGTTGTGATTTGTCTTGTCTAGATCTGTCTTTGGTTTTCTGTCTGCGTTGTGTTTTGTCTTGTTTAGATCTGTCT
>NW_011361261.1:0-4207 GCF_000735185.1 Notothenia coriiceps
GGACCCAGTGGAATCTAGGGGTAAGCCTCTCGGAAAGATTTGATTTTAGATCACAAGGCTAATAAGAGAGATTGGATTCAACAGAAAGGTTCATTGGATTATTCTGATTTCGAAGCCTATTAATATTGGTTCAAACTAATTAATGCAATACTGAGATTCAGAACAGACTGTTTTATGTCAGCCTCATAGCAGGGGGGGGGGGTTTCTTGAGGGAAATCAGTCTGTGAGTCTGCAGGTCGGACAGAGATAAGAAAACAGGAGGTCAGAACAGAGTGCTATGCTCTTTCTGTTCACTCTCTCACTCTTAATACCCCTTTCAACTGAAACTCAGTTCTTGCAGCACTAAATGAGAACTTGTTTTGTTTTCCAACGCCCGGAGCCCAAGTGGTGCTAAATCATGACATCATCGTTAATGACACTGATTTTCTCGGCAACGTCGCTCACAAAAACAACAATGGCGGACTGCGTGGGGTCGATGCTCGTGTTGCTTTTAATCGTACGAAGCCAGATTACATTGAAAAAAGACTTCTCCAACTCTGTCCTCTTCTCCAGAGAGCCGTGGTTCTTTGTTCACCAATGCACGCTGCTACTTTATACGTGTGTTTATATAAGTGTGTGCTCTAGTCACTTTGCTCAGCGCTACTGCTTGTTACAACTTTATTGTCTTCTCCGTACTCACCATGAAGTGTTCTTGGTCAGGTTAATCTTGCACAGCCTCCAAAGTATCTGGTTGGTTTATCTCCTTGTGTGTGTTAGCAGAACCATATTGTTTCACTGTGTCTCCCAAAGGAGTTGTAATGCAGAGAGAAAGTGTGTGTTCAGTGGTGTGGGAGTGAGTTGGAGCCTGCAGCTATGATGAGAGCAGGAACAAGCAAGCATCCACTGTCAGTCTGATCAAACCACTGTACAGCGTTTTGTTAGCAATGTTCTTTTTTAGACCATTTTTATAACTTACACAATTCTATGGTGACAGGGGATTACAAGCATATCCAATATATACAGTGATGGTAAAGTACTCATATTCTTTACTTAAGTAAAAGTAGCAATACTTAATGTAAAACTACTCCGATACAAGTAAACGTTTTCAATTCAAAATGTAACTTAAGTAAAAGTACACAAGAGAAATATAGTGAAGTACCAGAATGAAAAGCATGAAAAACTTGTTTTACCTATAGTGACCCATTTGAGAATCATATACATTTAATAACAGATTTTGTTTATTGATGCATTAATGTGTTTTTAACAGCTCGTAAATGTAGAGCTTATTTAAATGACTTTGCATACGGCTACTAAATATCTTAACTTATATTAATGTATCAATACGTTTATTAATTAGTTGATCGGTGTTAGCTTATAATCGGAATCTGAAAAGATTCTAGTAACTCAAGCGCTCAAACAAATGAAGTAGAGTAGAAGTATTAAGTTGCATAACATGGAAATACTCAAGGAAAGTATCTAATAATTGTATTTAAGTACAGTACTTGACCTAATTTACTTAATTAAATTCCACCACTGAATATATATTAATACAACATTGAAATAACCAATGGCATAGAATGAGTTAAACTATGGTAAAACCTCAGTAGTGTTCATCCCTGGAAAGCCACACCTTTGATTAAACAATGAGTGGTGAAGATTGCACTTATCTTTAGAGTAGCAGAAACCTCCCCGGGGAGGACACACAAAGATTACACCATGTAGGAACACATTCCAAAGCTGCCATAAACCCCTTCACCAAGTTAATATTACTATGAGTCTATGTGTCTACAGATATACTCAAATACAAAACCATCTAAAGCAAAGGTATGAATGTATGCCTCCATACAGGCATGTGTTTTGTGTGTCATGTGTGTGAATTTGTCAGGTGTGTGGGTTGAAAAGCTTGATATGTCCTTGGCTAGATAACACAGTGAAAAGAGCCTTTATTCAGAGTTCAGTGTTTGTGTGTGTGTGTGTGTGTGTGTGTGTGTGTGTGTGTGTGTGTGTGTGTGTGTGTGTGTGTGTGTATGAAACGTTTACCCTAATTAAATATTACTATGTCAACACATTTCACATAACTGTATTAGGTTAGAAAGCAATAATATTAAGTTAAACCTAAGCCATTTTTTTAAACTTAAAATTACTGCTTTCAACTAACCTAATTCAGTTATGTGAAATCTGTGAACAAAATACCTTTTCTTTAAAGTCAGCATTTCCGTTTTTCAGTGTATAGGTGTGTGTGTGTGTGTGTGTGTGTGTGTGTGTGTGTGTGTGTGTGTGTGTGTGTGTGTGTGTGTGTGTGTGTGTGTGTGTGTGGGGGGGGGTCAGGGTTGTTGGACTGTTGGTGGAACTGTTAACGTGTCCGAGTTTCAGTGTGAGGAGGAAGAGGCAGCAGACATATTGTTCATGTTTTCTTTCAGACGGACGGGCAGATATATCAGCAACCTAACATCATCACAGCATCTCCTGATAAACTGTACGTGTGTTAACAAGGTTGTGAACTGAAAATAGACCCTCACTAGATTTCCATGAACCTCTATGAAACTACTATTAGAGAAAAAGGCCCAGATTAAACAGGGCCACGTTATTGGATCAACCCCTCCTCGTCTTGCCTGTAATGTCCTCATTAGAGGCCGGACACATCTGTCTGCTGGCGTCAGCAGTGAGGTCAGCTGGGGAGAGCCCTGTCAGTCTAACGTCATTATTATCCCTTCACTCAGGCCACATGTGGAACAGAAAATCATATTGACAGCGCCACTCAAGTTTAATTTTCTTTCCTACCAAGTTTCTCTGTTAAGAGTCATTCAGAGAGAACAGGAAAAACTACCACTGTGAAAGAAGAATGGTGGCCTTGAGACATCATTGTCAAACCCTGCAGCCTGATACTGGATTTTTGAGGACAATACCAAAATCAATATTTGAGAGCTTGAAAATCAAATGACAGCATTGTGTCTGATATAAAGTTCAGCTACAATTAAAAGTTGTTGAAATAACAGCATTCCTTTCACCATGGTGTCAGCTGTATCTCTATCTGGAGTAAGTGTATTTACCGTGCATAGGTCATACTGATAACATGTTGCTGCTGCACAGCAAACACAGTTGCAGGCATGCATGACACAATGTTTGTACCCTGACCTGTGATGAAGACGTGATGCAGATCTGACCCTGAGGCTCACCAACCCTGAGCAATACATGCAAGTCACTTCATAAGGTTAACTTGTAAATTACACTAATGCATATAGTAAATAAGTATGTTGATTCTGATTGGTGCAACTTGAGATTTTTAAATTCCACTGCTCTCCTCTGCTGTAGCTGTAACACTGACACCGTTCCATCTGACCCGCGGACCCTCTTTCTCCCCACCACTACCTTCAGCTGTTCGAAGGATAAACGCCAATAACAACAACAAAAAACCTACGTTTTTGTAAAGAAATAAATGTTATGAAATAGAAATGTTAATCCATTCTCCTCAAACAACAGTCGGATCAGAATACTGCTAACACATGTTACCAACCAATCAGACCCACTGTGAGGAGGCCAGATCAGATCAAAACGGATCGGCCTTTCAAAATGTCCTGACACTCACTGCCGCTGAGGGATGGTCTACCACCAAAAATCTCCTCTCTGCATGTGAGCCTCAACATTTCAGTTGACAATTAGACCCCATTTACACGCAAACGTAAAAGGCATACGAAACGCAAACAAACCGAATACGATATCAAAAAAGTATTCCCTTCACACAAGACCGCTCGGGAGCGCTGGAGATGTTGTAGTACATATGCCGGGCCTGTAACTGTCTTCCGCCTCAAAATACACCAAAAGCAGCGAAGAAGACCCCCGAGCATGGTTGCCATGGTTGCCCTTCTGTTTATGCCTCACGGTGGATTTAGCAACATGTAGTGCATGTAATTCTCCATGTCCACTTGTTGCTGATGGTTGTGGTAGAGGAGCTGTAGATTTTGCACTAACATCTGTAGCATGGTCAGTAGCAGTAGCACTAGCAGTAGCTACTGACCATGCTACAGCAGTGAGCAGCAGAGGTGGGGCTATGGCTTCATTGTTATCAGGAAATTATTGTATAGGACGTACACACAGAGCTGTTTGCCACCCCAGAGCATTCCGTTTGCAGATCTATCCACCTTGGGACCTGTTATCGTTTGCAGGGTCCGTTTCCGCATTTCCGTTGCAGCCTCGTGTGAACGAACAGGCTATACGAAAGAGAAAAGTA
>NW_011361262.1:0-3983 GCF_000735185.1 Notothenia coriiceps
ACACACACACACACACACACTCTCTCTCTCTTTCTCACACACACACACACACACACACACACACACACACACACACACACACACACACACACACACACACACACAAAAATAATAAGGTTATATGATCCCCTTGACATTTAAAATAATAGGTCGACAGTCCTATACATCTAAAAACAGACATGCAGACATGGAACAATAAATATGCTCTGCATGACATATTAATTGTTCCATATAATCCCACTCTTCATAAGAAGTAATCTTGTTCCATTTCATCGTGTGTTGTGCAATCTTGTAATGTATTGTTGCAATTTCTTCCAAAATAAATTGGCTTTACCATATCTTTTGAGAATGTTCAAATAACTTGTTGATTGGTCTTACTTTTATATTTTCTTTATTGAACAAGGACCATGCATATAACACAGTAATCTCAGAAGAGAAGAGGTGATATGCACCAGATGCAGACCCTGAGCAGGAACACACATCAAAATCAACAAACACTGAAAACATAACTGAGTGTCTAACACACGTACATTTATAAACCTGATAAAAATACAGATCTATAAAATATAAATACCAGCACAAATAAGTAACTAACGTAATAATTATTATCTGTGGACAATTGTATTCAAAACCCGGAACAAAATGTCCAAAGTTGTACATGTAAAATCAAAATTGAGTGGTTTTGGCCAATATTGGATATTGGTCCATAAGTTCAAAACATATATACAACAGAAAAACCAATACCTTTACCTTCAACACAAACGTTGCTATGCAGTGTACGAAGTGTATGAAGGGAAGTACAGCAGCTATGACTCATGCTATTGTTTGTCACAAGTGTGAAGGGACAGGACAGTGAGGCAGAGGGACAGGGGGGTTGAGATGTATCAGAGGTTAACTGCAGCTCTGACTCGACACACTGACTGTCTGAGAGGCTGGACAAAATCAATGTGTACACTTTCTACATGAGCTATACAACCAACAAGCAGCAAACAAACAACCTGAGCCCACTTTACCAGAGTGTTATCATTTCAGCAGAGGCCTGTACTACGAAGCCGGATTTTTGCCTAGCGAGGTAACTTCAGGGTAAACTCTGGGTTTCCGGTCCTACGACGCTGGTTCTCTTCTTACTGGGGTAGATCTCCATGGTAACTTATGCTGAACGCCAAACCTGCTCCGGAGCATAATCCAGGATAAGAGATCAACTCAATGAAAGCACCGCCTGCTGACCAATCAGAGCTCCGTGTGCAGAGTTTAAAGCGATCAAGTCATATTACAGGATAATACTGGGTTGATCACAAACACACACTGCTGACAGAAACTTGCACATTTAAATTGAGGTGGAATCTGAAATGTAGATTAATGTGTGACAACATTAACAAAAACTCTCTAATAGAGACAGTGATGAAAACATGACCAGGATCCAGTCAACAGCTGGTTCTTGCACATCCAGCTGTTTTCTCATGCTGTTGGTAGCCATGAATAAACGATATGGCTCACCTTGAAGACATCCACGGCTGAACCCCATCCCTTCCAATGTTTTTCTTCACAGCTTCCAACATGTTTATCAAATGTCACCGCACTCTTTTATTCCTGCTGCAGAGAGTTCTCAGGGAGGAACGTTGGGGGTGCAGCAGCGTGGCAGGCGAAGCTAACCTGGATGGACGAGCACAAGGCTGTAATTTAGATTTCATGGCGATAGTGGCACAGTTACAGCAGGAGGTGAGAGGGAATCTGGTGAGATGAGCTGTGATGGATCACTAGGGAAGGTGTTGCACATTTGCAAGGGGCAGGGCACAAAGGAGGAGATGTTTGTAGCAGATAGTAATTGACAGGATAAGAATAAAAGGTGGGTGAGAGTGAAAACAGGTGAGGGGTTTTGTGGAGGCTCAAGGAGGTGACTTTGAAGTGAGGGCTGCTGAGTGCCACAATGAAAGGTTAGAGAGGATCACAGGACGAACGCTGGGGGAAAAAGACGGAGTGGAGAGGGATCTGAAACGGGGCGCTGCGGGAGACAAACATTAGGGAGGAGGCTGTGGTTGCTGTCAAATTGCCCAACAATCAGCTCCAACTACTTAACCTTCGCGATAAAAGTCACATGGTTAAGGAAAGATGATAGGAGAAGTAATCGGGATTTGGAAAAGAGAGAATCCGACTGCCCTTGGGTTAGGGTTAGAGTTAGGGGGTAATTATGATGTGCCATGGTGAAACTACAGCTTTCCGTACAGCGGACTATAAGCACACCTAGATACTTTGCACCATGTGCTATTATGTTGATGTTTTACGCAGGCTTTATGAACCTGGACATAAGTAAAAAAAGATATCCTTCATTACCAAGCCTGGAATAAAAATAAAAATGTAAAGTGAGATGTTATTGTTGCTCACTCGACCTGCGGTCAACACATATTAATCCACATAAATCCCAATACGTATGATTGTATGAAAACATTTTTGTGCAATAGATGCATAACTTGTTAGTCCCTAATCTATCAATGTGTATATCACCATTCAAACATGTTTAAAAAAGCTTAATAATGAATCATAATTCATAAAATGTATTTAGCGCTTTTTCAAGTGCTCGAAGCACTTTACATTACTTATTACATATATCAGATATGTAATACATCAATACTGTGGAAATACCCACAGGAGCAAATTAGGGTTTAAGTGCCTTGCCCAAGGATACAATGGAATGTTGACTGCAGGGGGTCAAGGCGGGATTTGAACCGGTGTTCCCCAGCGCCCCTGATCTGAGGATCAACGCACTAGCCCGGGCTAGTAAAGGTACCCCACACAGCTCATTAAACTTTTTCAGAGAAAAAGAAACGTTTTCAGAGAAAAAGAAACGTTCATATTTCATCTTTTGATTATTATAGTGTTGAGAGTGTGCATCTTGACCGGGTGAGGACACTACCTACTGACTCAGCAATCACTGTAAGTTATATTCTTGTTTAAATAGACTTCTCTGTTTCATTTATTCTACTCTGTATAATTGTTCTGTAGTTATTGTAGCTAAAACGGCGCTTTTGAGAGATTTTAAATCTCAGATCTGCTCAACTCAACCTGTTACGCAGGTCTCAGTGGGTCACCCGCCTCAACCCTGCATTACAATAGGCAGGAACACTCTGCTGTCGCCCATCAGCTGAAGAGAGTTAACTAATTAGAGGGGCGTGCCCCCACAGCTGTGAGAACTCAGCAATCAGGTGTCCATCTTAGGTAGCTCTTTCCTGGAGCGTCAGCGTCAGACAGACGAAGACTGACAAGGACATTGGAGTCCCGCGGGAGTAAGACTGACAAAGACATTGAAGTCCTGCGGGAGTCACAAGGGAGGCAAAGAGGAGGCAAATCCTACTTTGATTGAGCTAAGTATCGCTGGTGTTTTTATTTTGGTTTTCTAGCCCCTCATGCTGGAATCATGTGTATTTTCTCCATTCATGTTCATGCGTCTTCTCGCAATTATCACTGGCCCCGTGTATCTCCTAATCGATATAACCGGCCTGCTCTCGTCTATCCCACATGCTCCACTGAGATCCAACATCTAGTTTCAGGGGGCCTGTGGAACTGCCATTCAGCTGTTCCTAAGGCTGAGTTCATCTCTCGGCTACGCTTCCCTGCAGTCTCTGGATTCCTTGCTCTCACAGAGACCTGGATTACGTCCAATCCAACACATCACCCCCAGCAGCTCTCTCCACAGCATATTCCTTCTCCCATACACCCAGACCCTCTGGCAGAGGAGGTGGCACTGGTCTCCTGCTCTCTCCCAACTGGAGCTTTTTCCCTCTTCAAGCTACCTAACTTCACTCCTTCCACCTTTGAATTCCATGCCGTCACAGTAACCCATCCTATACAATTAACCATTGTTGTTCTCTACCTTCCCACCAGGCGCCTTGGGGGACTTCTTGGAGGAATTAGATAATCTCCTCTCACAAATCCCTGAAACTGGCCCTCCCGCTGTACTTCTCGGAGACTTCAACCTCCAGACAGGG
>NW_011361263.1:0-2674 GCF_000735185.1 Notothenia coriiceps
ATATATACAATTTCAGATTCAAACAAGTATGAGAGCATAATAACGTAACACTATCAGAGACTGGATATATCCCCCCCTCTCTGGTCGCTACAATGAGGAAATGAAATTACGGGTTAAAGCATACAAATAAAAAGAGTAATGTAGGACTGTTATACTAAGTGATATATTATACACACTGCTCTGCTTTCTGCACGAACCAGCTGTTCTCTCTGTAAACATTGCGATGAAAGCAGTTAATAAAATAATATCCAGGGGATGCATGCAGAGCTGTCATTGGCTGAGATAATTCCGGCCGTGCGCCACCACGACTCTTTTAAACATCACTGTTGCCGGAAATACATCCGCGGAGGACCCATCAGTGTATCCTCGATTTTAGCTCCTCCAGAGAGCCTCCTCGATGCTCGATCCTCGGTTCTCGAATTGCACTCGGTCACTAGTTTAGCATATTCAGCCCGGTTGTTGGCCGGGAAGAACCACGATTTTGGAGGGCCAGAAGAACTGTGAAAAAATACCCGTTAGCCGGAACTACCCCTAGTGAAAACGCAACAAAAAACGGCCGGGTTTGGCACGGCACGCTTACTGTAAAGCGTGCTACGCGCTGCAGTGGAAATGGGCCATTACAGAAATGAGATGTCCTTCAACATGGCGCGCTGAAATCCATTTCCGGGTCACTACCGGAGGACTGAGGAGTCGAAGAGGGGAAATGAGAAAGGGCCCAGGTCTCTCAACTGAAAGCGATGAGGTTTTCCCACTGGATTTCAGAATAATGCAGAAAATAAGATCTGTGGCGAACACATAGGATACTTACAAGTTTTATTCAGCATAATAATCTCCACATATTAAGACCACTAGTTGAAGCGTAAATGCAATTAACAATTGTAAAAAGCTCACGTGAGCTTTAAACAAACTACATCACGGTGGCATGACTTCACATCAACACCACTAAGCTAAAGGAAGCTAATGTTTGTGATGATGACATGACATGAAGAAGCTTCGGACATTCAGCAGTGGAGAAAAAATCTCTTAAGATTGATAAGGTATTTCACGAATCCAACCATTGCAAAAAAAGATATACGTTGACTTTGAGATGAGGTAACCGAAGGTGATAGGAAATGTTTACCAGGTTTTAGGACATCTGAAACACTCTCAACCTTTGTACCTCCACTCCATGACTTTTCTCTGTATCAGAATGTTTTACACTGTAGTAAAGCTCATTTTTGAGCAGGCTGCTAATAGTTTTTCACTTCCACTCAAAAGATTTATCTTCTGATCAAGCTCCTTGGAGTTCATATAAGGTCTGTTTTCAAAACAGACAGTTCATACTTTGGGATGACTCTTTGTTCAAACACACACTGAGCTGCCGTGCTGACCTCGCACTACATTATCTTCCACCCCCAATGATTAACATTTGGACAGGGATGCTAAGCTTGAGTGAGTTTCTGCACGGAGTGGACAGAACAAACGTTTGTTCATTTGTTTGCCCATCTGTCCCTCACACACATCGAGGACACAGTCCATCAGGGTTTGACAGAAGTGGGAGTAATGATGCATCTCACCACCACACTGGTATTTAAAAAACGCATTCATAATCTCACAGTCAACAGTTAAAGAGCATATCAATTGAGCTCAGACAAGTGTCAGTAAGTTACTCGGCACATTGAGTACTGTAAACCTTGAGATGATCTTTAATGTTCTACTCCTTTAAATTTCAAATTGAAATATATCACCTTTTTACCTCACTATTATTTTGTACCGGTTTTAATTATTATTAGTTTTTACATACACAAATATACCTAATATAATGCTTCATTATAAATTAAACCCCCAACAGAAACAAAGTATAATATAGTTCTACCTGAACCAAAAACAACATTTTAGTACAAATTCTTACATCAATGTTATAATGATCCAATTTGATAGTTTATATCATAATTCATCTTATAATAATTATTATTACATATGCTGCTGCATTAAAAGTTGTGTTAGACCAGGGGTGTCCAAACTACGGCCGGGGGCCAACTTCGGCCGCGGTCCATTTTGAAATGGCCTTCAGCAAATTCAGAAAGTATAATGGAATATGGCCCACACCTGAAACCTGTGCCTTTCTTATATTGTACTTCTTGAATATATATGTAAACATATATTACACAGTAATATTGATGTGTTAATAAGCCCACTTTTCAAATAAATTCAATAAATTCAAGCTGAAAACATTTTCTAACAAATCTTAGTTGATAAAAAAAAGCCCAATAATGTATTTACATAACAAGCTTGAAATATACCCTCCCTAATTCCCGTTATTATAAGCGATCTGAGGCTTCTTCTCTAAGGAATGACCTGCCTATACTTTTGTAACAAAATAAATGAAACCCTATGGAAAGATGTGATGTATGGCTGTGTTTTTTTCTTAGAGCACATTGATCATTAACCTATTAACATTTGATTGATTTAGCTAACTTATAACTTAACCTTCCTGTTATCCTGAGATTTACTTTACACCCTTTATCCTCTGGGGTCAATTTGACCCCAGTAGTCTAAAACTCAAGACAATGATCATATTCCAAATGTTGACCAACATGTATGTATGTCTCTGGTGCTTTAGGTATCTTAGTTGACTACCTAAATAACCATTTAAATAAAACATTACCCCAACCTGCCCCCCGTCAGACCCCTT
>NW_011361263.1:2821-6510 GCF_000735185.1 Notothenia coriiceps
CAATGATACATTTGCATGTAATAATCACCTCAATATCATCCTACACAATCAACACAAATATGTGTAAAATATTGACATTTTTATATGTTTTATGTTACTAAAACAGCCTGGGGTCAAATTGACCCCAAGGAACACCGATGCGTACAAAGTGCATACAGGAAATTAAAAAAATATCTTCATGTTTTTTTTATGTTTACCCATTAGTCCTCACTAAATTAGGAAAAGTCATGAAATACTAAGCAAAAGAAAATAATGTGAACAATTTTTTTTAGATAAGTTGAATGGGGTCAAATCGACCACAAGGATAACAGGAGGGTTAACTTATGAGGCAATATCCTAGTGAGGGGCCCAGGCCTTCGTATGTTTTTCTGTATGTGTCCCTCAGTGAAAAAGTTCGGACAACCCTGTGTTAGACCATTAAGTACCCAATGATGCTAAAAGGAGTTTTATTACAATTTACAAAATCACGTTAATTGCGATCATTTCCCAATTTGCCCCTCTGGTGTAAAATTGGCACCACATTAGATTCTTCTTTCCAGGATATTACACTTTCTTTTTTTTTTAAATGGGAAAGGAAATAATAGACTAGTATAAGAAATATCTTAGTGTAATGGTTACAGCACCAAACCTACAAAACCCCTTTATAAAAATATCTTTGTCTACGTGTTAAACAGAAATAATGTGTTGATTGTCAACCTTTTTTAAAAGCACAAGGTGTTTTGACTTTAGACAACACAACACTAGCTGTTACTGCCCCACCTGTTTTAATGCTAAGCTAGGCTAATACCAGCCTCTTTCTTTTGGACGGACAAAAGATTCACATCAATTATCTTATCTCATGTTCTGAAAAACAGAAATAAGTATATATTAGTAAATAATATAACAAGTTTACTTTCTAAAGGGTTACACAATTAATTTTAATGAGTTGCATTAACTTAACCATGACATGTAAAGTCATTCATAAGGTTCAAGAAAACTCGCTGAAAGTAAAGATTTGATCGTGAGTCTAGACATTTGAGAGTAGACAACTCCTTGGGCATTTTTAAGAACATGTAGTTGAATCCTTCCTCAAAGTGGTGTGGTTTGTTTTGTTCAGGATATTCCGGTGGGAGGCAGCCAAGAGTATCCGAATCGATCCATGTAATCCTCTGTGACAGAGCTGAAACGCAAATGTTGTTTTTCCTGCTCAAACTTCGATGTGAAATCAATAATTCAGAAAACCTTCACAAATGTCGGACTTAGAGCACTACATCTCAGCACAGGTGTATTGTTTACTGCACGAAGATTTGCTATGTTCAATTGCTTACCCTTTAACTCTTTTATTTTGTTTACCCCCTGGGGAAAAAAAACCCATCCCAACTTCTGTCTGAGTGTGGCTTGCTGACGTCAACAGAGAAAGAGAAGGGGGGGGGTGGGCTAGACATTCGGGTCTGAATCATCAGGCTTGTCAGTCACGGGAAGTGCCTGGTGAGCGCTCGGGACTCCTGGAGCTACAACTATTATAAACATGAATAATACATAGGAGATGGTTGATTATCAAAATGGGTTTTCAGAAATATCATCACTCGGTATAATGTTTTTTTTTAAGTCTTATGAGGCATCTTCGCTTTCTTTCCCCTATCTACTCACTCTCCATCTCTAAATACTGTATGTATTTTAACCCAGTGATATCCTCATACCTGCCATAGAGCCTCCCCTACCATGCCTGCTATCGTCAACCTCCTTTTCAACGTGGTCTCCACCAACACCACTATCTCCTTCAGGAAGGTTCTACCCATGGTCAGCCTGGTCTCTCTTCTGGTGGGGTTTGGAGGTCACCTCCTGCTGTGGCTGGTGCTGGTGAGGAACCCCCGCACTCGATCCAAGCCCAGCTCTGTCCTGCTCCTTAACCTCAGCCTGGCAGACCTGGGTGCCCTGCTCACCCTGCCCTGCGTCCTGCTGGGTGCTAGTTTCCAGAACTGGGAGCTGGGTGGGGCGACCTGCGTCCTGTTGGGGTTCATGACTTCAGTGACGGTGGGGGTGGAGATCTTCAGCCTGGCTGCATTGTCGGTGCTCAGGTATCGTATTGTGGCCCCAGGGACGAGACCGCCTGCTAGCCTGACCCAAATGTGAGTGTGCATATAAAAGATAAGAGAAGCTTTATTTTTTAATGTTCTTATTGTAAACAAATTCCATGACACACCTACTGTACCAGCAACAATACATTGAAACTACCAATCATCCTTGTGCCATACTCACTGGTGCACTTTGTGTGTATTTATCTAAGGCTGAAAATGGTCTTTGTTTGTTATATAAATAAAAACGATATATCCCTAGGTTAATCAAGGCCTGTACTTTAGAGTAATGAATGTTCCCAGTACCCAGCTGGTTAAGGAAATAATTCAGTCTTTTTTATTAACTATAGCTTTTTATATTCTACACATGGTGACCTTAAAGAATCTTAATATGATATTGACAGCATTAATAAAGCAGCAAACAGCTCTTAGCTATGTAAATATCTAGTAGAAGTCACTATGCTTTGTTTACCTAGCTGGTCTGGCCGTGCACTTGCTAGCTAATAGCTAATAGTAGCCGCTCTGCACTGCATTTAAATGTCCCATGTCATGGCCATTTAATAACACCGTGGCCATTTAATAACACCTTCATGCCGATCTAGATCCCTCCGCTTCGCGTCGGGCTCCTGATCAGCCCGCCGCTGTTTTCCCCATAATGACCGCGTCGCTGCACATTATCCCTTACATATCAGCATATAGAGTCATTATTCATTTGTTTTAAAGCAGGATGTGCAAACGCTTGCCTCGGGGAGGGAGAAAAAGAGCCACAGCGGAGAATAAACAGAAGGGCAACCATGCAAAGGAAGTCTTCTTCGCTGCTTTTGTGGCAGACTACAGCGCCACTTACAGGCCTGGCATATGTACTACAGCGTCTCCAGCGCTTTCAAGCAGTAATGGCCGGTATCAGTACCACGATCGGCTCGGGTAAACGATCGGCTCGGGTGCATATCATGGATGTATAATAAGAACTGAAAACAGCGTGGGAGGCGGGGCCTCATTCATTCCTATGAGAGTTGCTCATTGGCGCATGACGATAAAATGGCCCGACTTTTGAGAGAGCGAAACGTCACAGATTACCCGGCATGCCTGAGAAGTACCCGTATATGCGCTCATAGCGCATGCGCAACTTTAACCAAAATACTCGTTCACATCAAGCACATCAATTTGCGTACACGTAACAGCACCGCACGTTCATGACAGCATGGTAATGATTTGTTATTATGATAGATTTGATATTAACGAGGCGGCAGCTAGCAGCTAGCAGCATTAGCTGGTAATTATGCTAATGTACACATCAATCGTTATGTACTTATATTACGCTGTGACAGGATCTAGTGATATCCAAGCAACAGAGCTTCATTTAGCATGAAAGAATGATTGCAATATATACCTATATATATATATACTGTAGTGCAATACGCTTCTTTGTGCAATAAGAAGCTACAGGGACGTTAATCTAACGTCGGTAATATTAACTTTATTTAATACAACATAACGGTACAAGATTTAATCATACAGCCCATGTAGTATGATAATGAATTACAGCAAACATGTGCAATATATCCAGTATTACAGCTCCGTGGGATGGCAGTAAGACGATATGGGTCCGTTCTTACGGTACGTCCACACAGCAGC
>NW_011361264.1:0-3695 GCF_000735185.1 Notothenia coriiceps
CTTACTTCTGTCTGTCTTCTTCTGCTGTTCCCTTTAGTGTTTACTTCCTGTCTGTCTTCGTCTGCTGTTCCCTTTAGTGTTTACTTCCTGTCTGTCTTCTTCTGCTGTTCCCTTTAGTGTTTACTTCCTGTCTGTCTTCTTCTGCTGTTCCCCAGAACTCAGTATTCAGCTAAGCCGTGAAATAAACGTTTCTAATTTGCTGCTGACACCAATAATTAGGGATTAATGTGGGGGCCTAAGGTCTCAGTTGTAAGACAAACTTGTTTATGAGATTGTAGCGAAAAACTACATGACCCAGTTCTGATGTAATACATGGGATCAGTATCTGGTTGGTGGCAGTAAAACAGAGCCTCCAGCTGCATTGAGGGAATGTGAAATTCTCTGGCCAGCAAGTATGATTAATGAGTCACAGCGGCCCATACAGCACCCTAAATACATACATACATTCTAAATTCACGTATGTTGTGTGTGTTATGTGTTAGCATGTTTTTTGCTTTGGTAGATGAGGATGTAGGCAAACTACAACGCAATGAGGCAGAAGTGTTGAGAGGTCAGAGTGATGAGGCGAAAGATAAAATGACATTAAGATAAAACTTTGGTTTATTTATTTACTGTTTTATTTTTAGAAAACTTTCCTTGTATCCTTGCTGTAGTTCCTTTATAGCCCAACATTCATACTTGCCAACCCTCCCGATTTCATTGCCCTCTCCCGGTTTCCTCCCGGGGTCATATTTCTCCCGCATTTCTGACAAAATCTGATTTACTCATGACTGTTTCCACTCGGACTTTAATACAGCTACACCATTGTTTGGTTTCCATGGTAGCACGTCTCTTTAGTAGCGCGCGCAACTGAAAGTCTGAGAGGGTGAGGAAAATAGACAGAAAACTGAACAAGAATCGGCAACTCGAGCCTCTGCTCACTCCTTTCCTGTAAAATACAGGTCCAGCCCACACATATGCTCCATGGTGCTACAGGCCGCAAGGTATTGCACTTACAACTACAAAAAGCATGTTATGTTAATCTACAGCTCCGGCGATCCACTAGCAGCCTTTGCGATGCTACATTTCCAGTTGACCTACAAAAACACGTCATCACTGCACCACTTTATTTCCTTTTTCATTACCTGCCTGCTCCCTTAGTTTAGATGTTTTGTATAAGCTTTAGATTTAATAAAGCTTGCTTGTTGTTCCTGCTTTTAGATCCTACTGCTTTGAACGCAGGCAAATATCAGCAAGCATCCATCGCTACAGGGAAGAATGTAATTTGCCATGCCAAATTAGCATCATTAGCATCATTAATCCTAAACCCTAACTTCTTAATTAGTGGAAACACTATCTGCTGTTGCTGCTAACCTACCATGAGGCGATGAGTTAAATTAATCATATCACACATGTTGCTCTGCATGTTCAGGCATCACACTACTGTCTTATCTCTCTTCACCATACGAGTATCGGTGCAGTGTATTTGCTGGAGTTTGTCCCTCGGCACGGATGATTCAGTTACACCTTGACATGAGTTCTGTGTCAAATATGGCCCACATTATGTTCAGGATGCATAACTCAGTCCTCCTGCAGCCTTTGAAAGGGTTTGATTGGTAAAGAGATCGTCAAGGTGGCAAGGCGATACATTTTTCATATTTGCATTTACATTTTACGTAACAATAATGCAATGTGCAGATGGTCATGAGTCATTTTCAGCCGATCCTATGTGTTTGGCACCTCGAGTTGCCAAGTTTATTAAATAATATCTACCCAAGATTATGAAACATGGATTCTGATTTGACCAAGATCCATTATCAACCCATGCAAGAAAATAGAATAGGATAAATTGCTGTTTTCTTTTGTTTAGTACATCAGAACGTGTTTCTGCAAAAGCACCCAGTGACCTCTTCATCTGTTTTTAGTTTGACCGTATTCTGAATGTCCTCGAGTTAATCTGTTAGTACATGTTTGAATTTGAAGTAGCTCAGGTTTTGCCAACAATGAACAGTTTCTCTGTTTATCGACACCCACATTTTGCATCTTGCACTTAAATGTGAAGCTACAGAGGGGGGTTGGGGCACCGGTGAAAAGATCCTTTGTGATGTGACCAAAAGTGAATTTATTTTTGTGTAATGATATTTCAATTATAATTCAGACTTTAGACTCAGGCCTTTTAAAGAAGATCAAACGATCTGCGTTTATCAGGCATGATCGGGTATTTCTGTCACTTGAAATGTTGTGGCTCAAGGAATTGAGGGACAGCAATTTCTCCTTTCCTTTCCTGAAGGATCGTCCAGTGTATCCTTAAGGAGATAACAAAGGAAGCATTGAAGTTTCTTTCCTATCATCTAGAGAATTAAAACAGCTCTTAGCATTAGAGAGTGACCACAATCTAGATCTTTCTCAAAGCCAAACTGACCTTCTGAGAGAAGTTGCTCCAATGAATGAACAGTAAAAGGTTACCACCAATCACGTAGGGTGTCAGACGATCCAAGAAGCACTTAGATTCAAGAAGATCTTAAAATCAATGCTAACATTTGCCTATAAAGAAAAAGAATTACCGACCTTGACGAAGACCCTGAATCTTAGAATAATGTCTCTGCATAAACAAGTGCAGTGTAAAGCTATAGCTATCACGTTTATGTCAAACACATCCTGAAATGTAATAGCTCATTTCGGGGACTGGACAGCGTGTTCGAGCTATGAGTCAATACCAGTCCGTCAGACAGCAGCTTCTCTTCCCCTCCTGAATCAGCTGCTGTTTACCTCTCCTCTCAGGTGTCCTGTGACAGGTCCTGTGTTCTGGATGATTGCATCCAACAGACAGCATGAGACCAAACAGAAAGCAGGAGTTCACCTCTGCCAGCTCGTGTTGTTCCTGGACTTTTGTCAATTGTTTGCTCATTCATTCAGTTTGTTCAGCTGTTTTTTCAATGCTGCAATATATGGAGCCATTCATGGACAAAGCAATGCAGTGATGATTAATCTTTGTATGCAGACCCAGAAGTGAACATCTCCCTCAACAAAAATCCAATGGGATTTCTGCATGTGATTGTGGATTATTGTAGAAAATAATCTCTGCGGAAAACAAATATTTATGAGACTTAAACGTTTAGTTAAGCAGGATAATCTCCACATATTAACACCACTTTATGATTTCTGAAGTAAAAAGCTGTCGAATTAAGGAACTACAGCACGGTCACATGACTTCACATCACCACCGCTAAGCTAAAGGAGGCTAACGTTGGGCTATAAAGGAACTACAGCACGGTCACATGACTTCACGTCACCACGCTAAGCTAAAGGAGGCTAATGTTGGGCTATAAGGAACTACAGCACGGTCACATGACTTCACGTCACCACCGCTAAGCTAAAGGAGGCTAATGTTGGGCTATAAAGGAACTACAGCACGGTCACATGACTTCACGTCACCACCGCTAAGCTAAAGGTGGCTAATGTTGGGCTATAAAGTAGTGCTGGGGGGAAACGATTATTTTGAAAACGATTAATCGGGCGATTATTTCATCGATTAGTCGACTAATCTAACGATTATTTTTCTTAAAAAAAAAATGACCAAATAAATACCAAAAAACATTATTCATCATTGCTTGGCTCCGTTAGTTGACATACATTGATACTATAAGCTGACTAACGTTAGTCTAATGTTATGTTTGACTCGTAAACGACCACAACATGACGTCACTCCAGTTGAC
>NW_011361265.1:0-1934 GCF_000735185.1 Notothenia coriiceps
GGTTGGGCCACCGCCGGCCATTGCCGCTCGAAAGCGCTGGAGACGCTGTAGTACATATGCCAGGCCTGTAAGTGGCGCTGTAGTCTGCCACAAAAGCAGCAAAGGAGACTTCCCAAGCATGGTTGCCATGGTTGCCCTTCTGTTTATTCTCCGCTGTGGCTCTTTTTTTTCCCTCCCCGAGGCGAGCGTTTGCTCCTGCTGCTGTTATTCATTGCAATCCCTCCCTCGCTGTAATTCTCTCCGGTAGTCCACCAGCAGATGACAAACACCCATCTCTCCGCCTCTTCCAAGGAACGAGGGGACCGTGCGGCAGAGTTTCAGTTCGATTTTTTTTCGCCGGTCAACATGTCCGTTAAAGTTTAAATCTTCCGGACAAAATTATAAAAATGCCGGTCAAAGGTCTTCTTTGTTATTTATTGAGCTTTAAAACAAATGAATAATGACACTATATAATCATATATAAGAATAAAACACGGAGGACGGAGCCTCTCTTTTTCTCCCCCTCTTCTGACAGCCCAGCAGTTGATCTCAAAGCACGCTCCCCTCTCCTGCAGGGGGGCGTGGTCAGCTGCAGCTCACAGAATCAGCCCCCTGGAAAAACAGGGCTGGAAAGAGCAAATAGAGCGAAATGAGGCATGGCTAAAATCTGTTTGGTATTTTGAAAAAAAAACGATATTTATATACTTTATATAGGTATGGCCCTACAATATATTGTTCAAGTATAGCATGATAGATCCCCTTTAAGTAATCTTGAGTAGTCCGAACACATTAACTGATGACAGCAATTGTATTTTCAAGTTGATGATTTTGCTCGAATGTGATACGCACATTCCTGCATGATGCACATTCATTTATCCATTAGTATTTAGCATTACATTAAAGCCACATTTCTAGCTAATGTCTCACTTACAACCTATTACTGAGAACAAAACTAGCTTTCCCTGGACAAGACAGAAAGTATACTTATATATAATGATTTTGAAAGAATATTATTGCAGAAAGAAAGATCTTCTGCAAACAAATGTGTATTATACTTACATATTGAGAATGATCTCCATTTGATAATGTGTCTTTTAAGATTTTTGAAGTGAATGCAATTGCCAGGAGTAAAAATTGCTATAAACAAAAAAATCGTTAATAACCGGCTATAATCGACACCATCACCACCACTAAGCTAAAGGCGGCTCAGCGTATTGACATTTAGTATTCTCATTTAGAAATGTTTTGGCTAGTGCAGTTTTTAAGAAACGTAAACTGTTCAGATGTACGGAGCCCCTAAAGCAGGGTTCCCCAATTATATTTACCAAAGGGCCAATTTATTTCAAGCATGACAAGCTAAGGGCCAAAATGTTATGTGTCACTAAAAGTTGTTTTACACTATGTGCAGATGTTACCTCTATTATAATTGTTGTAGTAGTGGCAGTAGTAATTAAACAAACCCTGTGTTGAGAGTAAAGGAAAAATGCATCCTTGAAACAAAATTAGACCGAAATCAAACATTTATTAACAATAATAATAAATAAATGCTTTAAAAAATACAAATGATTTTGCTGTGGTCTGATGGGGCATAACAATAAAAAAAAAAAAAAAAAACAACAGAGTGAACTCTGATCAAATAGTCAGACAGGTCCACATCCAATTCAGCAAACACTGTAACACACACACACACTTGGAAAGACAGGAAGACAGAGAGAGAGTTTCAGTTAGTTACTTTTATAATGTCGTACCAAAATACACCACATTATTAGTTTTAACATTTTTAAATATGTGTACCAAATAATATCAGGCTGTAAATAACAAATAGTATTGGGTTTTTTTAACTTTATTTTTAATATATTATTTTAATGTTGTATTCAATTTAACCAGTTTGTGGGCTGTTGTTAAAAGCCCTGCATTATCCAAGGTTTTTTCTCTATCATATTAATAATTTGTTT
>NW_011361266.1:0-6426 GCF_000735185.1 Notothenia coriiceps
CTTGCACTTTTCTCTCTTTGTATGTTCTGATATATGCTGCTCTGTGGGAGGAGCTCAGCTCAGAAGGATCTCATAGCTTATGTGCAGATGATGATAACACCTTTGAATTGTAATAACAGTGTACACAGTATGTATATGTATATATACATATATACATATATACATATATATATATATATACATGTATATATGTATATATACATATATACATATATATATATATGTATATATGTATATATACATATATATATGTGTATATATACATATACATACTGTGTACACTGTTATTACAATTCAAAGGTGTTATCATCATCTGCACATAAGCTATGAGATCCTTCTGAGCTGAGCTCCTCCCACAGAGCAGCATATATCAGAACATACAAAGAGAGAAAAGTGCAAGAAGTCTGTCTCCATGGCAACAGAATACGATGTGAGATTAAATGATGAACTCTGTGTGTGTTGCAGCACTACGAGGCTCTGGCTAACAGAGCGTGTGCTAACGGTCACATCATTGATATCTACGCCTGCGCTCTGGATCAGACCGGCCTGTTGGAGATGAAGTGCTGCCCCAACTACACCGGGTACACACACACACACACACACACACACACACACACACACACACACACACACACACACACACACACACACACACACACACACACACACACACAGTGATGTAATGTATATATTCTTCAGGGGCTACATGGTGATGGCGGACTCCTTCAACACGTCTCTCTTCAAGCAGACCTTCCAGAGAGTTTTCACTAAAGACGTGCAGGGATCCTTCAAGATGGCCTTCAATGCCACGCTGGAGGTCAAGGTACACACACACACACACACACACACACTCTGACACACACCGTCTCACACACACACACACACACACACTCTGACACACACCGTCTCACACACACACTGGTTTAATAAAGTTTAGATAAACCCTCTCGTTTGTCCCAGACGTCCAGAGAGATCAAAGTCTCCGGAGCCATCGGGCCCTGTGTGTCTCTGCACGCTAAAGGACCCTGCGTCTCTGAGAACGTACGTATAAAATACTACAGTAGTACACAGAGCGTGTACTATTATATTACCCAGTACTGTGATATTAAATATATCATGTATTTATATAACAGGAGATCGGGACAGGAGGAACCAGTCAGTGGAAGATCTGCGGTTTGGACCCCAGCACCACTCTGGCTCTGTACTTTGAGGTGGTCAACCAGGTACACACACACACGCACATGCACACGCGCACACACATGCACACGCACACGCACACACACGCACACACGCACACGCACACGCACACGCAGATGCACACGCACACGCACACGCACGCACACACACACCAAGAAAGAACCACTTCAACAAAATAAAAGCTCCAGGTCTGAAAAAGAAAGCACACAAAAGTCCAGAAACCTCTTTATTATGGGAGTCATTTTTTATACAACCAGACACTCAGTGGTCTCCTGATGATGTGGGGGGGATGGTGGTGTGTCAGTCATAGTAGCCCCACACTCTGAAGGGTCCATCCTCTGGGGGCCGTGAATGTGTGGATGAAATCTCATCCATCCAGTAATGTGCACTTTCAATGTATTGTCCATCCATAGTTCTGCACTACATTTCCCAGAGTGCAGTGTGCTTCCTGTCTGCAGTGTGTGTGTGTGTATCGCTGGCTCAGGTCTGCAGTGTGTGTGTGTGTGTGTGTGTTTGTGTGTGTGTCACTGCGGTACGGGTGTTGTTGTTGATGACGGGGGTCGTGTTGTAGTTGTCGTCGTGGTGCTGATCCGATTGGCTGCTTCCAGCTGGAGGGCGGAGCTCTGGAGGCGGGACTCCTGCTGCTCCTCCCCCACACACACCTGCACACACCTGAGCAGACTGAGACGCACCACTGCCCTGTACCTGCTACACACACACACACACACACACACACACACACACACACACACACACAGAAAGACAGTCACGCACAGCGAGCTCATCGGCCTCCTCGCCAGTTGGTTTGGGGAGGGAGGGAGGGGGGGTATCAGAGATGTTACCATGGAAACTGGCTCTCAGTGCCAAAGCTGCGGGGAGTGGGGAGGCGGACGTAAACACGCGGTCACCATGGTAACCCTTTATTTGCCACTGGCTCTCAACTGTCTGTCTGACGGATGGATTTACTCTGTCTGATGTCAGCCTGTATTTCCAGAGCTTTACCTGACTATGTGTTTTATAAATCTACACACAACTCCATATGTGTGAAGACTTAATAACAGAACACTGCAAACACCTTGACCACAATTTCAATGAATGTTGGCAATGAATTTCGCCCAATCAATTGGAATTGTATGCCTCAAGGTTTTCAATACCTTCTCAATGCCGGCAAGTTTTTATGAAAATTGCATGCTGCAATGCATCATGAAATTCAACTCTGGGTTGGATGCCAAACTCTTGCATCTATGATGGAAGGGAAGAAACAGTCCAAAACTAGGCTTCATTTACCAAAGAAACATGTCAACAGTGCCATTCATAATATCAAAACTGGGCCATTCTAACATTGTCTAATGTTTTTAGGCAGGTTTTCTGTGTGTTCAGACTCAGAGTTAATAAAACCGTGGCGTTTCGTGTAATCCTGTGAAGGCTTTTTTTCAGAATATTGATCAGGAATCCATAAGGTTATCTGACTGATGAGCAGAATCTCAAACCAGCTGTTATCCTTACTTACCAACATGATGTGCAGTTTGTAAGAAGTTCAATAAACCTGTTTACCTGAATGAGATTTAGAAATTCCAGAAACAGCTGTATGTAGCAGTGCAAGCTAGCATGGGACATAACTTAAAAATGCAAAAACGTGTTTGGATGTAACGATCCATTATTTTCATTACCGAGTACTCTGCAGATCATTAAGGGGACTTGAAATATGAGAAAATATCACAAAATCACATATATAAGGGGACATTTTCGGATTGCTGGTTTTATTAAAAAAATAAATAAAAATAGTTGAATCATTAATCACTAGTCAAAAAAGTTAGGCAAATTATTTTCTGTCCATTCACTGATTCATTTATCAACGTTGAGATGTTCACCTGGACCAGGATTTTGTGTCTTTATTTGATGCTTAAAGTTCTGAGATGTTCAGGATTGAACACCATACAACAAAAGTTCTGTTTTAGGTGTGTTTTGACTCACTGTAGACACAAAGAATAAATATCAAGCTGGGTTGGATGACAGATTCTTTAAACTCTGTCTTATAAATCTAATTGTGAGTCCGTATCTCTTTTTCTTACAATCTTTGTTTCAATTTGAAATGTCAGATCTCAAAGCAAATGCTAAAACCTTCTTTTCCGCCCTGGTTTAGAGAAAGGAGAAGTGTAGATGTGATCTTGGTGTTAAATAAAGGGTCAGGAGCCAGAGGAACAGGAGTAAGCCTCTGTAGAGTCCCGACATGAAGGGAGCAGCAGAGTAATGAATCTGAAACCTTCAGTGAAATGCCCCAGAGAGCTTCGCTGCTAAGGTCAACTGCTTAGACATTTGTGCTTCTGAGTGAAAGCTTTTCTGTGTGTTTTGATTCAAAAGGAGGAGAAGAGTGGTGGACGAAAAAAGGCTTTTCGTCCACGTGTGTTAATTTAAAACATTTGAAACTGTCTACCGTGGTGCCAAATAGGACTGCACGATATAACAAACATAACTCGGTTGAACTATTTTGTCTGATATTGCTATAAAATCCATCACATCATTATTATCATTATGGATATATTTAAACATATCATAGTGGTATCTGTATTAAACAATGATATGTTATTAAGTCCATATAATACAATTAAGGATAATACAAACACCACAACCACTTAACCAGAATAATGTACACATATTTTGCATGTAACAAAATATTATGCCTCCTGCTATTTGAATTTTGCATCAGCCCGAATTGAGATTTGATATTTTTCGAACATTTGTGCAGGCCAAGTACTAAAAGTGAGCTAACATTTTAGCTTATCATACTCAAAGATGTTGGCTGGAACAGAACAGATTTTATTTGAAATAAAATCTCCAAAAACAGGTAAGATTAGTATCTTTGGACGACTTCACGATTACTCTGAAAGATCTTTGACCACTACTTTAAAGGGACCATAGTAAACTCCTCTACTGGGACATGTTTCCATGCTTTAATGTTCAACAAGCTCTTTATTTTTCTCATACTGCCTGTGCTGCAGCACCTCTTTTCACCCTCTGTCTGAAACCAGAGCCCAGTCCACTCTGATTGGTCGGCTTGCCGGCTTTGTTGTGATAATATAAACCTAAATAACACACTACAGGAAAGGTAAAACCCCAAGAAAACAGAATAGGGCTTCTTTAAATAGACTTTAACCTGGGGGTGGGCAAGGTAGAACTGGAGATGAACTCTTGAAACATCAGCTTGAATCCTACTGGGCCAAAGAGGATGGAGGAGCAGCGGCTTAACATCCTAAATCTGAGTATTTGTCAAGGTACAGACCTGCACTTGGGTTAACTGAAATTGACTACTTGGCTGGGATAATAAACCAGAATTCATTGATTCAGAGAACCCTGACTGGGACCAACTAAACTGGTTGACCAAATAGGGCCAGAAAGTCACTAAATTTAAATGTACAGAAAATGAATTGGAAACTTTTAAAAATGTGTCTGAAAGGACGAAGGGCATGCGAATATGTAGGCCACCAGAATGAGTACAAGCTGAATCTCTGCTCGCCAAGTAGGGCACATTTGCATTTTACCACAAACTTCACCTGACGTAAAGAAGGCTGAAGCAAAGGGCGTATCACAGGACAAACAGAATTATGCTTACCTTTACAACTCATACAGAATTATGCTTACCTTTGGGCTAACTCAACACATCCAATAAACAAGTGCTTCTGATCTACAACTGAACTGAGGTGCATTACATTTACTTAATTGATTTGTAATGAACACCACAAGAGTCATTTTACAACATGTTCTTTTTAAATATTTAGCCATTACATTTTCAACCATATTTTCTGCCTCTCAGCCGTAATGACCCAAATTGCGCACTGATCGATGGTTTTCATGTTATAACAAATTAGTTAATGTCATATCCCAACGCCAATTTCCAAACAGCTCCTCTCAGGCTCCAGTACTGTTTAAAGTCTCTTATCACATAGATAATGCATTTTCTCTGAGCTACAAAATACTATGGGGCCTTTGTTATGCTAATGACTGTTGTTTTTTAGTCACAGCATTTTTTTCTTTTCAGATATACAGTGGGGCAAAAAAGTATTTAGTCAGCCACCAATTGTGCAAGTTCTCCCACTTAAAAAGAGGAGAGAGGCCTGTAATTTTCATCCTAGGTATACCTCAACTATGAGAGACAAAATGAGAAAAAAAAAAAAATGTATTTGCAAATTATGGTGGAAAATAAGTATTTGGTCACCTACAAACAAACACGATTTCTGGCTCTCACAGACCTGTAACTTCTTCTTTAAGAGCCTCCTCTGTCCTCCACTTGTTAACTGTATTAATTGCACCTGTTTGAACTCGTTATCAGTATAAAAGACACCTGTCCACCACCTCAAACAGTCACACTCCAAACTCCACTATGGCCAAGACCAAAGAGCTGTCAAAGGACACCAGAAACAAAATTGTAGACCTGCACCAGGCTGGGAAGACTGAATCTGCAATAGGTAAGCAGCTTGGTGTGAAGAAATCAACTGTGGGAGCAATTATTAGAAAATGGAAGACATACAAGACCAGTGTGAGAAAAAGTTTTTAGAGAGTACTTGTCCATGGACAAGTGAGTTTGGCAATTTACTTGTCCGAATACATTTTTCACTTGTCCAGAATGGACACAAATTGGGGCCACTGGAATCTTCTTCTTTGGCATCGTATTTTACATTTTCCCACGGTTTTTACGACACCGGTAACATAAGTGAGCGGTAAGATTTTACTGCATCACACATAGGGTTGGGTATCGTTTGGATTTTAACGATTCCGGTTCTGCTTTTTGATTCCAGTTATTTTCGGTTCTCGATTCCGGTTCTTTGAGAGGGTAAAAATAAGTCCCATGACAAGCTGGGAGAAAAATATATTTATGAAAACATTAAGTCAAATCTGTATTCCTATTTACAAATCACTTCATACTGTTTAATTTCTTACGGTTATTGAATACAATTATATAAAAAATAATCTCTGCATTGTTTAGTTAGTTCTAAGTGGTGCAGTTTGAGAATGTACAATTGGCCCAGTCTCCTCTGATGTTACACTGCAACCTGCCCGTGAGACAGAGTCCAACCAGGGGCGGACTGGGGGGTTAAAAGTGGCCCGGGGATTAATTGACAGACAGCCCCACTTAATGCGCGGCATGTATCGGCTGGCCGGCGACGAAAGTATGTAACTTAACAAAAAACCCTATGCATTTTATGTTATTTTGGACAATTATTCATATAGTAA
>NW_011361267.1:0-2986 GCF_000735185.1 Notothenia coriiceps
TTTTTTCTTGCTGTTAGTGTTTGTATGTGTTTGTTTCTACTGTCTGTGTCTCTCTCTCCCCCCCCTGCCTGCTGGTCTGCTCTACACGGCTGGGAGCAATCTCCAATCAACCACACCTGCAACCAGCTCATCAGCCACACTATGAAAGCCTGCAGCCTGCACTCATTCCCTGCCGGATTATTGCCGTGAACGGTTTGTTGCGTGCCGCTCTAGCTTTTTACCAGCATATTCTTTAACAACTTTGCCTGCTTTTGCCTCACACTCATTTTTATGTCTCTCCCAGGAGGAATCCAAGGCCTTCCACACTCCCAAGACCAGCCAGGCCCCTCTACCCATCCTGGAACAACTGTTTCCCACTACCGCCATATTCCTAGAACAGTGAATGGTAACATTCTAAGAATGATTTTAGAACCAAAAATGTCTAGCTGGGAGGTTTAACCTACCTCTATGACAGGTTGATTGACGACCAGAGTTGGGAAATCTGCAATGTTGCCCAGGATTTCCACGATAGTTGATATGGTATTAGGTGACTCTCTTACTTCCTTCTTCACCTCATTGACATCTTTACTCAGATCCTCCACAAAATCTGGGACATCCTTCTCTTGCAACTCCTAAAGTAAATATTAAAAACATATACATTTATATAATGAGGGATTGTAAACCATGAAAAATACAGAGATGTTTCTTTTCTAGCAACAGCTGCACATTTTAAGCCACAAATGTACAGAAGAGGCTAAAAGAATGTGATTGTGTGAGAGATGGCCGTGTGCTTTGATACAGGGTACTACCATTTGGAGACCTATCCCATATTAACTTAAATGTTATTTTGTTTTGAAACATTGTAATAACAAAAACATATATTTTTATATTTGATCGGTTTATGTCCTTTATATATTTATTATGCATAGTTCGAGGAGCCTGGGACTTAAGATTTTCATTGCCAAAACGACACTGTAGCGACTTTGCACATGGCAATAAAGCCTTTGAATGGTTGAATCTTGAATCCTTAGTCTACTTAATCTGAGCCACCACAGTTTTGACAAGTTTGTCCATCTTTGTTGAAAAAGTATTGATATTTATGTGAATCCTGAAATTGATGATTTACTAGAGGGGAGGTGTATCACTTTTAAACAGTTACAGCTGATATGCAGTGGTGTATTTGCTAAGTACATTTACTCAAGTACTAATAATTACTGTACTTAATTAGCATTTTGAGATACCATTCTTTACATTTGTTGCTACTTTGTATTTTTATTTGAGTAACATTTGCAATGCAGGACTTTTACTTGTAGTATTCCTACAGTGTTGTATTTCTACTTTTACTTAAGGGTACTTCTTCCCCCTCTGCTGATACGACCTATGATTTTGTGCTGCAGGAGTAGCCAGTAAAAAACAAACATTTCACAAAACATCTGCTCTGCATCTGTAACAGTCATTTTAGCCAAAGCATAGAAATAATGCATGATGCATACAAACAAAATAACTTGCTCTAGGGATATAAGATTAAGAGATATAATGATGAACAATGATCAACGTCATTATTTAGTGGGAATGCTGTTAACAGCATTCCAACTAACTGTTCTTCTACGGACGAAAAGTTTATTATTCCGCCGACTTATTTTGCCGCGCTTCTTCTCCCGCATTGAACATCTCAGAAACTCCGTTCAAACATCAAAACGTTCAGCTCGGTCGGGAATCGATGGCTATTACTTTTCTCATTCATAACTTTCATAATTCCAGAGATAAATCCCATAATTCATCACATTTTTTACATTTGAACTTTAACATTGCGCAGCTCGTTAAGGCAGAGTGCGTGATGTCAGAGTTAGAGTGGAGGACAGTTTGAAATTTGCCTTCATATATTTTTTTAAAACTGCCATAATTCCCAAACCCTACATTACTGAGACATAATTTTTCATGACAAACGTAGGAAAACATCCCGTAGCTTGAAAAAGGACAAATAATTAAGCAAAAATATCAGTCCAACTGACATGGTTCAAGGCTCTTTCTGCATGTCAGTCTTTATGCATGACGGTGTTTTTGATAATGGATCCTGACAACTCAAATTTGTACACTGTGAACAAATTATATTATTAAACAAATATATAACATAAATACAAAAAATACTCTAATTTAGTCTCTTTTCCGGCGCTCTTCATCGGTAACTTTAGCATTTCTGAGTGTCCTTGAACGCATCAATATTAGCAGATGCGTCACACCAAGCCCGCAAGATTTATTCTGCTCTGACTACTGCTAGGTAAATTCATGTATCCATAAACACCTGAAGTTTAAAGTGTCAAATTAACTCTTTTTAAAAGTATAACACACCTTTGAGTTGGTTCATAGACTTTTTATTGGCGTGAGAACTGATATTAATTAGTCGAACCGCATAATCCTGCTTTATCCGACCATTTCTTAGTAACTTTTGAAGTACTGTTACTAGACTACAAAGCATTAGCCAAAAGCTCCTGCAGCAGAAACCTATCCGTTAGTGCTATAGCCAAATTTAAGGAAGAGATTCCACCAATACTTAACTCGATAGCATGTCTGCATGTAGGGGAGGAAACTTATACAAAATGTACACCACCCCAAATTGATCATGTTGTTGATAGTGCTACAGATGCGCTGCGAATAAAATTAGACTCTGTTGCTCCTTTGAAAAAGAAGAAAATAAAACAACATAGATTAGCTCCATGGCATAATGCCGAAACCCGCAAAATAAAGCAAAAGTCGAGACAACTTGAACGGATATGGCGTTCCACTAAACTTGAAGAATCTCGTTTAATTTGGCATATTACTCTCAATGAATATAAGAAAGCACTGCGTAAAGCGAGAGCAGCCTACTACTCTTCATTAATAGATGAGAATAAGAATAATGCAAGATTTCTTTTCAGCACTGTAGCCAGGCTGACAGAGAGCCACAGCTCGACTGAGCCTTCTATTCCCATAGCACTCAGTAGTAATGATTTTATCTGCTTTTTTAACG
>NW_011361267.1:5678-12323 GCF_000735185.1 Notothenia coriiceps
AACTTTAGCATTTCTGAGTGTCCTTGAACGCATCAATATTAGCAGATGCGTAACACCAAGCCCACAAGATTTATTCTGCTCTGACTACTGCTAGGTAAATTCATGTATCCATAAACACCTGAAGTTTAAAGTGTCAAATTAACTCTTTTTAAAAGTATAACACACCTTTGAGTTGGTTCATAGACTGTTTATTGGCGTGACAACTGATATTAATTTAAACATTAACGAAACAGCTTCTTAGCAGCGTATCCAGTCTTAGCCCGTTAGCATTGCGCTAACGGGCTAACAGCTAGCAGCGTTGCGTTAGCCCGTTAGCATTGCGTTAACGGGCTAACGCTGCTAGGTTGCTACCTTACTTAATCTCTCCCTAAACAGTTGAACTTTAAAGTGTCAAATGAACAATAGTTTCTGTATATAGTTGTTTTATCACTTGTTCTTTCACAAAAATTACTTTATTTTTGTTCACCTTTTCACTTCGTGGTTTTACAGAATATATTTGTTAGTAATTGATTCAAACAGTTTTATATAGTTTTTTTCATGTATTGTTTGACAGATTTTCACTCGTGTTTTTACTGAATATAATTTGTTAGTAATTGATTTGAAACGTTTTATATAGTTTTTTTCCCCCATGTTCTGGTTTTTGAAAATAAAATTTGCCAAATGTTACTATTTCACCAGTTATTTTTGCATTTTCAACTTTTCCTACGAATAACATTCTACATTCAAAGCCTTACATCTTTAATATTATTTATACATTTGGAGTTTCATTCTACTTTTTAACTTAATATTCATTTATATGGAAACCATTCAGTCATCCAAATATTCCTGATTATTCACTTTCTTCTTACACATTATATTTCAGCATAAAGCATTCCCACTAGCAATTTCTTCAGGAATTGTATTCTCTAGTTTAAAATGTAAGCCACAGTAAGCGCTTCTACATGAATCTAGGGGTTTGCTCCTAGAATCTGTCAAAAAAAAGGATCTGTTAAAGGGGCCCTATAATGCACATTTTCAGCTTCATGTTAGTACGTAGTGTCTCCACTATGTCATGTTATGTAAGTTGGAATAACTTGCAGAAAAGATGTAAAGGATAATCATTAATCAGCAGTAAGTAAGGGGTGAGAATTAATACACATTTGCTTCCTCCTGCTCCCTTTCGGACACATGAATATTTGTTTGTTGAATATATACATATTAATATGAACATTATTGTTGAACATATTATGATTACTTTAGTATATTGGAAGGACAATGAAGAGAACTTTAGGAATGTTAGCCTTTGCAGACTATGTACATGCACCAAAACTAGATAACACTTTAAAGGAAAGGGAAACCCTCAAAAAGCATAATAGGGTTCCTTTAAAAATTAAAGAAGTGTTGCTGCAGAGCCACACTTTATCTAAAAACAGTGGTCAGTTAGTTATAAGAAGTTACTGGACAGTAGATGCCGTGATGTAATGTGCTGATGTTGGTCGAAAACGTGGTTTTTTTACAACAATACAAAATATTATAACAAATTAGCTTGGAACATTTTTTCTCACTTGGAATTGGCGAACGTACTTCAGTTGAAATAAAATACATACTAAATGAAACTTCTCACAAGGTCAGTGGATTATCTTGAGCAACAGGTAATGATTTCTGCTTTTGAGTTGATTTATATCAACGTTTAGATTTTCTTCATGTTTTGTTGAACAGATGGTGTCTCCGAGTTGAAAGGTGTAGTTAGGTAGAAAGAAAATAGTTCCTACATACCATTTTTGCACAACGTGGAATGACTGGTTACGTAGAACTAGTGAACATAGGACCGTTTTTTGAAATAACTTTATGGCATACTGTGTGTTTTATAGATTTAAAATGGGGATAAAATGTTATCCCCAGCTGATCACTTACCTCTGAAGAAACAAGCAACTCCTTGATTACTTTGATAACGCAAGAGTCCTCTAACAATCTCCACTCTCCATCATCACACTCCGCACTCTTATCACCCTCTTGACCCGTAGGACATTTTTTAATAGATTTGTCGCCTTGTCGTCCATCCCCATAATCAGCGTCTTTACATGTAAAAGCTTAGGAGATAAATAAGAATCAATTAGTATTACACAAAATATTGGGGAAAAAGACTGCAAAGAAAAAGAATAGTCACTTTTAAACATTGCACTTACATTCTACGAAAATGTTCAATGTTGTTACCCGTCTATATTCAAGATTATCGACCTTACAAGTCAATTCTGGTGACGTTGATCCACCCCATTCTCCTAGCGGTCGTTTATATGTGCGACAGAATTGATTTCCATTTTCAGTAACACCAGCAAAAGGATTAGGTGAGTCTTTAAACCAATTCACCTTAAAAGGGGACTGCACACAACACTCAAGTGATTCTGTTTGTCCCTCTGTCCCCAGACATCTAACGTTTATTTGACGCTTTGATTCTATGATGGGAGCTTGTTGGATATAAATTCCAGTCACGTCCATTTTTTTTATGAACTGCAATACGTCGCCCATCAGAGTGCATTGGTAAAGTCCTGTAATTAAGATCATAAAAACAATGATTAAATTGGTTTGCTGTAAACATTTTTAAAATAATGATACCATTAGTATATTAAATTGTGAAAATTCCAGTATTTGACTATAGCTGTATATTTCCATTCTGATACAATGACAGTAGCCTATGTGGGTTTTTTTTTCAGTCCAATATTGAGATGTTGTCCTTTTTTGCACAGATATGATGGTCCAAGCAGCAAATTAATTTGTCTATTAGCATCAATTAAAATGGAAGTGTTATTTTGCTTATTTTTACCAGCTTTTTCTTACCAATATCCAGAAGAATGGCTTTCTTTATTTTTAGGACAGACCCTGTAATAGGATTTAAAATTATTGTTCTCCTTCCAAGCTGCTTAATTACCCTTCCACGTAATGTCCACTCGACACTACTTATTTGTCCCACATTAATGTTTCTGGGTTTGCACACCAGTGTCATGCTATTTCCAGTATAAATTGGGGCGGTAAACCCTAATTCATCTTCACCTTTGGAGAAAGAAAAACACATCAGTTTGGTATTCATACAAGTTAAACAAAATGTAATGACCTACTAGCTATGTTGGACTTAATGTTGTACAATGCAGTGACAGAGCCAATGACAGGGGCAATATTAGAGTTTACTGCTTCTGAAAATTCTTTATTTGCTTTAGCCAATTCTGCTGTTTTAACCTCTGTAGTCTCAACAACAAAATCTGTAAATATGCTTCCTTCTCTGTAAGAACAAACACAAAACAAAATGGTGGTGTCAAATGTGTACAGATTTCCTGCCTCCATATATCTTAAATGCCAGAATTACCATACCTGAATCCTGTCACAGAAACACCAATAAACCCTGTGATTCCTTCATACTTGTTGATTAACTGTGGGAGAGATACGGTTCATAACATTACCAATGAAACTGAAAATACAAGTTACAATTTGATATGGTATTTATCAATGCACTTACCACTTCATTCATGGTGTTTTTAAGATCGTTGTATGCAGCACTTTGTGGATCATTCAATGTGTCTGTGAACGTCTTGTTTAATTGCACTGTCATTTCCAAATTGAACCCTGTTTATTTGAAAAGAGAATAAAAACAAGATCAAACAATTCAGTTTGTTGTGATTTAAAGACTATACTAGCTAGATATTAGAAGAGAGGAGAACATTGTGAATAATTGTTTAATTTGGTTTGCATGACTTGCAGATCAATCAATCAATCAATCAATCAATCAATGTTTATTTATATAGCCCAATATCATAAATGTTACATTTGATCCAGGGTATAAAACCCATATCTCTATAAAATGCAAATATCCTTTTCAGCAACAGTGTTGAGATGTCATGTGGAAGGTATTAATTAAATAGTCTGACCTATATTCAAGCAGAACTGCAATTTATAATTCATCAATAATTTTTTTAATGAATGACATACGTCCATTTACACCCTGAGGTCAAAGCCCTTTTTTCACGTTTGGCTCGCCTGTGCTTTCTTTGTATAGATGCTTTTAAAAAATGAACCCTGTGCTGCATAATAAAGTAATATCATTTGTATTTGTTTTAAGACAAGCATAGCTATCAGCATATGTAGGCTGCAGGGATGTCACATACATGTTATCACTAAGAAATATATTCAAAACCCAAAGTGAAAAGTAGTTTACAAGACAAGAACAAAAAAAATAGTTTCTTTCAAGTCTTGGTGACCAAGGAGAAAAGACACAAATCAAAATGTATTTACTAAAAAAAGGTAATGCAGAAGTTATAAAGCAATGAGCTACATAGAGCCTCATTACTACATTTTTGTCAATAAAAAATACGTTTCACAGGAGCAGTGGTCTGTTTTACTGCAGGTGTAGCCTTGGTAGTAGCAGCAGTTGTGAGTGCTGTAGTTGGAGCTGGGGTGGAGGTAACGTCTGACGTCACACTAGTACTCCTTCTAGAAGCTGAAAACACAAGTACATTTAGTTCAAGTATCTTTAAATTTGAATTGCAAGGTTTGGCAAGAACATTAACAACCCCTTTCAACAATAATTGTAACAATCACTCATAATTATAATATGTAAGAGTTTTAATTATTGTTCAGCGCTTACTTGTCGCAATTGTGGTCAGTGTTGGAGCTGTTGTAGCAGAATATATGAAATTATAAATTGAACTCATTCTTGTTAACAAAGGGTAATAATGGAAAAACATGTGTATAAAACATATGTCCATTACTCCCTTTACCAATGTAATTACTGAGCCATTTCCCCATCACGTATCTCTTAAAAACCTGGTGGTAACAATAGTTGTTGGTTGAGTTATGAGTATTGTAAATATATTTAGTTTAGCTTTCTTTTTTTGGTTGCTTTGTTATTTTTAACTGTAATAAAGTATGATCATCTGTAGAGGGAAATACCTCACGTATAAGTGGATTACAGAAAATGTTCTACAAATAACAACCAGGGATGAGTTATCAAAACGCTTATTGCTAAATACAGGTATTGAAGATTGTTGAAAGAGATGTTGGCGTTTAAAGACTACTTTATAAAAGTGTCTTACTGTTGACACAGTATGAGTTATTATAGCTTTCATCACTTGCTTTAAGACATTTAAACTGCACCGAAAGTATGTTTATCTCAAATACAATATACCTTGATGTGACTACATTGTTATAAGCAAGAAGAAATATTCCTGGATTAGGTTAGGTGTTGCAGTGTTAGATGTGTTTTGTCAATAGAAATTGGGTCAATTAATCAATTCAATTTAATTAGATTCTGATGACTAAGGATTCCAAATATTCTGATTAAACTTGTTAAAAACTTTAACACTTTTTTTGGATCTGAAAAGTGATAAATACAACTTGTACATTGAGCTCTCCTATTAAGAGAGATGACTTAATAGTTTCAAACAATAGGTTTCCCAGAAGGTTTTTGCCAATACAAAATGTTGAATACATAAATACTGGACAATCATTTAACATCACTGAAACTTAAAGACTAACTGAATTGTTTTAATAACAGCTTAATAATGATAATAATACATGCTGTAATATTTCTCATTATGTATTATTGCTGTCAAATAAAAAAACGAATTTAGCACCACAAAAAAGACAAAAACATTGACCTGTTACAATTGCTGGTGTTGCCACGGTGAAGGTTGTTTTCACACTTGTTGTAACAAGTGTTGTTGTATCTTAAATAATAATTACATTTGAACATACACATGTTTCACCCAACTTTAATTAAATAACAACTGTCTAGAGAAAACAAGGAAATTGAATGTCATGATTTTTTTGAAGCGCTTACATGTCATAAATGTTGTTGCAGCTGTTGTCGTGAAACCGTGCAAGTAAAGATGCATTAGTGAAAATACACTCCTTATATTAAAAAAACTACTGGTAACTACAGATGTTGGTATTGTTTTAGATGTTGTAGTGTTTGGATGTGTAGTAACCAGAAGCATGTTAAAACTTGCAATGAAAACAAAGATAATTTGACCATACATTTTTGGTACATATTGATCTAAAAGTGTGTCACTCTAACATAAACACTTAATGCACTCATAAAAACACCCTTGTAACTTGTGATAATGTTCTATTGCTGAGAACTGAGGTTACCTACTGTAACCCCAGCTTCTACGAGTAAAAGGCGTAGCCCTCTAAGGCTATCGCTATTGGGTAATCCCCCTGCGCACCCGCGCAGCACTGAAACACTTGTAGTCCACGCCCACCCGCAAGGTGGGCCCCCACCCTCGGGCCTCCTTCCGGTATAAATAGGAAGGTGGCCCGGCAATCTGCTCCCATACAACATAACTTTTCTTCAGCTATTCGTAGAGCCAGTGGGGCCCCACACTTAGAGGGCTGCGCCATTTACTCATAGAAGCTGGGGTTACAGTAGGTAACCTCAGTTCTATTTCGTATATGGCTTCGCCCTCTAAGGCTATCGCTATTGGGTTAAGGGCGAAGCATGATGTAGTCTGCGCCCCACTGGGTCCGCCCGGCACCAGAAGCACAGACATACCTGCTCAATAACACCCCCCTGCCTGATGTGCCATGCGTAATGGCGCATCACCGTACCTGGAACATAGCAAAACATGCCTATCTTCCCGACGGGGTGAAGGATGGGAACAATACATACCGGCCGCT
>NW_011361268.1:0-4070 GCF_000735185.1 Notothenia coriiceps
CCACATTCCTCATTTTATTGCAGGACGTTGCTGTTGTCTCCTTCTCAAGTCACTTATGAAACTACGACTTTAATCTCGTATTTATGACTTTATTCTCGTAACATTGCGACTTTATTCTCGTAATATTACGACTTTATTCTCGTAACTATAAATTTATTCTAGTATTATTACGACTTTATTCTCGAAATCTCTCTTTTTTTTCCTTCTAAGTTTGGCCCTAATACTCTGTCGTACTAGTACAGTAAAGTTCAAATACAGATTATTTCAGTTCATCGAAATGCTGCACCTTAATGTTTATTTTATTATATTTTGTATTTATTTGAGTGAATTACATTTTTCACAGTTTAATAATAATTAAAAAAATATATATATATTTTATGTTTTGTGATAATTTTTTCTGCTGTACCGAAAACGTACCGAACCGAACCGTGACCTAAAAACCGAGGTACGTCCCGAAATGTTTGTGAACCGTTACACCCCTAACATAAATACATACATACATATCTGAAGACAATGTTAAACTACCATACAAAGTTGGTCACCCTCACTTACAATCTGTTTTGAGAGCTGTTGTCCTGAGAGCTGTCACTCATAGTTACATCTACGTCAGTATCGTCAAACCGAGATCGTGGCCCAGTACCCCCGAAGTCTCCAGAGTGGCTTCCCCGTTGGCGGACCCTGCGGGACCCTTCATATGACCGACCCTTGTGGGAGCCTCTTCCTTTGCGGCTGCGAAACTGTGGTCCGGTTCTGTCATCATGCTCTAAAAAAAGTGAACAGAGTTCAAATATCAGTTATATTTGAATTAAATATCTCTCCACGAACATACACAATAACAAAAATAATAAACTAATCAAAATTATATCATACCAAATGTTAACATATAAATCAAAGATGTAGCCTATAGGCACATTTTAAATAATCCACTATGATGAGACAATGGCAGTGAATGTAGGGAGCCATAATTGCTCATTCTGCTTGCAGTGTGAGTGACCTATAACCTGCACAGCTCACATATCTAATGTCTCAGAAAGAAAAAAACATTAATTATTGACCTACATATTTACATTCCGTTCAAATACTATAAGCTATGCTTTGGTATAATAACAATAAAGTTATGGGTAAATATTTGTATCCATTAGGTAACATTATTAGATCTCGAGGGCTAGCCTAACATATAAGTTTACCTCCAAATACCATGCAACCAGTGCTTCTGACCTCCCTCCTCACCATAAACTCTCCTCGGTCTGAAGAGAAACGGCACAAGTAGCAAAGAAGATGCGTGGTTAATGGTCAAGTAAACAGGTCTTACCGTTGTAGTAGTTTCCTCCTTCAGCCATATTTCTGGAACCGTGTTACATCAACAACAAAAAACCACAGCACTTCGTGGAAAAACAATAGTGGCACGGCTTCGATTCTCTCTTTGAAGAACCACAAACACAAGGCTGTGAAATAAGTAGTTTCAAAGGAGACACAATGGCGAGCACGGCGTGTCTGAGTGCTAACTAGCATGTGGCTATGCTAGCTAGCTTCTCCTTCTGTCTGCTCGTTGACGGGAAGACAGCGGAAATACAACGCTTTTTCTCTTCCGGGGCAAGAACATAGCTCGGGGACTTTAAACAAACAACTATTTAATTTGAGGACGAAAGCTTAATACATTCACAAAACTAAACGCATCACAATATAACATTTAAGCATGGCTAACATTAGCTTTGATATGAGTGGTTAGCTCCAGCTGCTGTAGTGTTACTGTGAAACCTACGTGGAAAAGTTTGGTCCGGTGAACGCAGAGCCATAATGAGGAATGTCTAACAACGTAGTTAAACACTAGACGACATTAAATAAACTCCAATGCTATATTAAATGTCCCCATGTTGTTCTACGGACACACGGACGAAAGCCGAGCAGCATTCAGCCCAGGGTTTGCCCGTTGACTGTTATGGTAACCAACGTAGAAATGATAACAATAAAGTCAACAAACAGCATGTTCGTGTATTTGTGAATCTAGGGAGCCGCTCATTCTGCTTGTGGTGTAACCATATACATGTGTGAAGTATAACCTGCAGATCTCAAATAACTATTGTCTCAGGGAGAGAAATCCATACCTTATAGACATAAGCATTAACTGTTTTCAAATGATTCTGTTCAAAGACCAAAAGCGAGTGTTTGGTATTATTTTAATAATAACAAATAAAATCTTATTGATTAAGTTCTGGCTAAATACTTTTTTCTATAAGGTAGATCTCGAGGATACCTTCAAATACCATTTATTGTGTTATATTTAACATTCATTTAATTTCTTCTATTCTCTATCAATGTTTTGATATATTGTTGCATTTAATTATCTCCTACTATGTCAATATTATGTTATATATAATTCATTTTATTTAAAATGTATGATTCTGCTATCTATTACTTCTCATTATAAATATACAGGCACTACATTCATGTTGACATCTGTGTACTTGAGTAGTACACTACTGTTTTGTATCTGTGTATATAAAATATGTCATAAATGTTTTAAGTATTACATATACACGCACTACAGTAACCAGCCTACCACAAATATTTGTTTTCATTTATTTTTGTATTTATGATTATATCTATAATCCTAGTGGATCGCCGGAGCTGTATTAGATTAACATGCTTATTTTAGTTGTAAGTGTGCACTGTCTTGATGGAGCATATGTGGATATACAGGAAAGGAGTGAGCATAGGGTCGAGTTGTCGATTCTTGTTGTTTTCTGTGACTATTTTCCTCACCCTCTCAGACTTTCAGTTGCGCGTGCTGCTAAAGAGACGCTCTACCATGGAAACCAAACAATAGTGTAGCGGTATTAAAGTCTGAGTGGAAACAGGCCTGAGTAAATCTGATTTTGTCAGAAATCGGGAGAAATATGACCCCGGGAGGAAACCGGGAGAGGGCAGTGAAATCGGGAGTCTCCCGCGAAAATCGGGAGGGTTGGCAAGTATGAGTGAGCCATTGCCATTTGCAACTGGCTTCAGTGGTGACCTTTTTCGTGATTTATCAATCTAACATTAGGCCTACAGTTTTCAGGGTCTGCCCATAGACTGTATATATGAGTCTGCCACTCACTGGTGCAGGGACACTTTGACAAGGCCAATTTAACTTTATTTATTTGTAAATGTTCAACTAGTAAACCATGTCATCCCCGTCAGATTTATCCCTATCGATATATCTATTTTGACTCCCATAATTACTCGAATTTACCCCAAAGAAAAACTACAAGGCTGTGTGCAGTGTGAGAAAAAGTTTTTAGAGAGTACTTGTCCATGGACAAGTGAGTTTGGCAATTTACTTGTCCGAATACATTTTTCACTTGTCCAGAATGGACACAAATTGGGGCCACTGGAATCTTCTTCTTTGCCATCGTATTTTACATTTTCCCACGGTTTTTACGACACCGGTAACATAAGTGAGCGGTAAGATTTTACTGCATCACACATAGGGTTGGGTATCGTTTGGATTTTAACGATTCCGGTTCTGCTTTTCGATTCCAGTTATTTTTGGTTCTCGATTCCGGTTCTTTGAGAGGGTAAAAATAAGTCCCATGACAAGCTGGGAGAAAAATATATTTATGAAAACATTAAGTCAAATCTGTATTCCTATTTACAAATCACTTCATACTGTTTAATTTCTTACTGTTATTGAATACAATTATATAAAAATAATCTCTGCATTGTTTAGTTAGTTCTAAGTGGTGCAGTTTGAGAATGTACAATTGGCCCAGTCTCCTCTGATGTTACACTGCAACCTGCCTGTGAGACAGAGTCCAACAGTCTGTGTGTCTAACACATGTCCTGCAATACACATGCTGCAGCTGCCCAGCTACTCACAGTTTGTAAAAGTAAATAAATAGTATTTTCATTTCAATAATGTCCTTTCTATACCCTGCTTCATAAACAATACTGAAATCCCTGTGCTCCTCCGAGTCTGGGGATCCGGGGATGTGAGGACAGCGCGAGGACACAGACAGGGAGGCTGCTTTACTTCATAAAGGAAATGGCGGTCAATATTAACAACATAGGAGCTAAAACGCTTAATAACC
>NW_011361269.1:0-17203 GCF_000735185.1 Notothenia coriiceps
CCCCCACCCCAACTCTCCTTTATGTTGTAAAGCGAGTCAGAGAAAAGCGCTATCGAAATACAATTTATTATTATTATTAGATAAGTGTAAACAAAAAAATATCTAATACTATAATACTTGACCTCGTGTATCATCATCAACATTACCTTTATTTTTATTTTCTGGATTTAGATTGAGGGAAATGTGTTGAATAAATTCCTATAAGTGATCTTTAATTATTTAACGTGGAGAATACAGCAGCTGTCAGCGTTTCGTTTTGTGCACCAACATGCTGTAAAAACTGGCATGTAGAAATCAGCATACGTTTTGGAAGTTAATGTATAGCAAATTACAATCAGAAAATGATGAAAATCCAAATTAGTGTCAATTTAATTATTGTAGATTTCAAATCTGGAAACATGTTATTTTGTTTTGTTGTTCATTGACCAAGACGTGTATCAGTATAAGCAGTTGCATATTATTTATTAACAGACATTTTGCAATACCATCACTGAACTCACAGCACTGATGGATGAGAATCCAGGTCAGACATCTCTTCCTTTCACACAGCCTCATGATTTCACACAGCTGTTTATAAGGTGTGTGTGTGTGTGTGTGTGTGTGTGTGTGTGTGTGTGTGTGTGTGTGTGTGTGTGTGTGTGTGTGTGTCTTGTTACACTGAACCCGCTCTCCTCCTCCTCCTCCTCCTCCTCTTCCTCACCCAAACCTGAGCCCTGTCTGACACAGCCTGCATTTCACATCCTACTGTGTGAAGCTCCTGACGTGATTGGAAGATAACTAAAACATCTGTGGTCATTGCAGTTACATCATTACTTGTGAGTGGCCTCAACAGCAGCAGAGGAGATTATGTCTATCAAACTAGATTTATAAACTGAGGCGTCAAGTTCTTATAAAAAGAGAGATGACATGTTCAACAAGCCATCAGAGAAACGTGCTAAAAAGGTTAATTTTAGCATTATGTATTTTACAACATGCTGCAGTGCTACAATACTATTGGAATAAGCTGCAGTTGAATGGTTCCCCTTAAGGTATATTCTTAATGATAACGTTTTCATTTCACAGTATAATGCATGTGATTAACTGTCTTGTACTAAGGTGCTTTGGCAGCAGTTGTCCTTGGAGGGCAGTAAGATATTTTACTCTAATTTGAATGTGACAGCCCTCCCATACAGCCAGTCCAACACATGAGGAGAATATTAAGTTGTTAAAGCGGCAAGTGCCTCATGATGGGATATATTCTTATACGGCAAACGCAGTTATTTGCACTAAGTGAAAAACAAGGCAAAAATAAAAGATAGAAAACATATCAATATATCATTCAGACTAATGTTTACCACAGCATCTGCAGCTCCACACAGGAGAAGTACTTGAGGAGATTAAAGCAGCGGCCAGCAGACAGACAGAGCTAGGCATGTTTCCAAGGTAACAAGCTGTGCTATGGACAAGCACTTTTTGATGGCAGCAGAGTCAATATACAGAAGTCTTTCTCAAGCAGATGTCCACTTGATTATTCAGCTACACGGAGAATGAAAGCACAAAGACATTCACATCTCAGAACAGAAGCCCGGTGTGTTTGTACTGCAAACTAAAACACTGATTGAACAGAACTAATTACAAGGACAGTATTGTAGATATGGTTTGACAATGTAGGTTTTCTTGGTAAAAGTTATATTACAAGGAGACAAAAAACATTAATATAAGGTCAGATCCAGAGGGCTGCAAGCTTATTTTAGCCCCATAACCCGCTGTAAGACAACAAACTGTAGTTTTAAAACTTTAGTTTTTCTGCAAATTAAACAAATGAGATGTAGCATGTAAATTAGTGGGCATTAGAGGCGAAGGTAGGGGATTGAATGAATCCCTTACCAACCCCTCCCAATTATTCCTGCAGTTTAAAATCCATTGATAAGCCAACTAATTGGCTGCTGGCTGTAGCCCCATATTTATCATCCAGATACAAAAGGGGCATCAAGCTTTTTATACATCTCTTGGCAATAAAGCATATTTTCCATCTATTTAACCAAAGCAAATGATTCATGAAAAAATGTCATGTTTTTGAAAAAGCAAAATACAAAGTGTGCGTATGTGTGTGTTGTTTGGCTGTCAGCAGCTGCAGTGATGCTGCCTGCCTCTCTGATGTGGCAGACACTATGAAGGTTCGACATGTCTGTGGTATTTTTGACTCCTTTCAGGCGAGACGGTCTACGTGGACTTGTACTATGTATTATTTAAAACTCTCTAAGAAGGTTTTTCAACTTCTTTCCTCTCTTTTTCCTGCTTGTGTTTAACTGGGTGCCAAAATGTGGCTGTGTGCAGAAGAGCTGGAATACATCTCATTTTGTGGGGAAAGGAGCGGGGGCTCTCGGTGTGTGGCAGAGGCCTACTCTTGGATTCATTTGTGTGACGTGAATTAATGGCTCACTGGAGTGTGGCTGACGCCCTTTAGTATCACCCACAAAGTACGGCGCAGCTCCAGATGAGATCACGCAGCAGCCTGAGCACAGATGATAGATGCAGAACCAGATGAAATGATGTTGTCACCTAAATCTGTTTTTGTCTGCCTGATGAAATCTTCTCTAGGGGAGTACTTCAGTTACAACTTCAGCTCCCCGTGATTGGTCTGGAAACCGTCTCATCTCTCATGATTAACTTGGGTTCAAAATGTGAAAAAGACCCAGAAGTACAAGCACCCATCATCACTACCCCTCTCATCCAGCCCAAAATGCTATTTTTAGAGTGTGCTATTTTTCCTTGTCACATACTGTACTCTACTTGCTTTTTCTCCCAGAGGAAAAAATCATGTATTTTATGTGAAGCCTGTCATTGTACCTGGTGGAATAGAGACAGGGGAATGAAATGTTCTGTGTGTGTGTTTTCATTCCAGTAGTTTGTGTTTAACATATTCTATTGGTTCCAGGCTTGCGGTGAGATTACAGCCCCACCTTTTCCTTGAACACAAATATGGGTTTCATTCAGAAAGCCACTTTAGTCAAGTCTTATTTTAAAGCGGTAAGCATTATAGCCTGTATTCCTCTGTGGCAAGCGAGGAATCAACCATGCCTTTATTTCTGTAATTCAAGGTTTAGTCCACTTAAGGAACAACTCAGTGTGAGCACCAGAGACAAATTGGCAGCGTGACCATGCCATGCTATAGGTATTGATTTTTTAGCTTTGTTTTGTAGGCTGTGGTGTTTACAAACCTGCCCAGACTGAAGCCAAATCATTGTTGTTCTGCCTCCCCTGGGATAACAATGTAGTTCAGGCAATAGGATGCCTTAACAGTAGATCCTTAGAGGGGCTAGAGAGTGCAATGAGACTGGGGCACTAAGCTTGACACAAGCAGAGCTGCAGAAACATCCATTAAACTTGATCTGGTTTCAGGCTAACAGAAGTAAGAGGCTTTCATTCAGATGATGTGCTAATTACAGTGTAATCAACTGTTTAGTATCATAGCTTTTGTCAGTGCTTAAATATGCTACTTTTAGCATTTTAGCATCAATAAAACAATCACAGACAGGGCGAGCAGCCTCTATTTGATGTTTTACTTTATGTGCCACCTGGAAGAGCATTGGAGGAAATCTGCTTGATGCTTTACAACATACAGTAAAACAGAAGGAGGATGCCTCCAACTCTAATGAAGCATTCACATCTCCTCACAACGGCAGATGGAGCAGGAGAAACGCTTGTGGAATAATAATGTTTATCCTTTTAACTGATGCAAAAAATAATCATTTAGATGCAGCGGATTTATGAGTTAATGCGCAAACACTCGGGCCAACAATATCACAATTTGGCATTTTATGTTTTTTAATGATTTAAAAAAACAGACATGATAGACTACAGGCTACATGGAGCTCTAGTTTGTGCCTTTAATGTATCACTATACATTTGCACCACAGACATAACCATCTGGAGGAAAACGCTTTCAACCCGCAGCATGATTTAATGAATGTTTCTGTCAAGTTGCAAAAATATTAATAATGAACGTATCAGTAAAATATTTATTGACACATGTTTTTGTTAAACACCAGATAAACAACAACCTTGCAATGCAATATCTGCTTGTAGTGACTTCAGCGTTATTCTACTTTTTATGGCTGAATTAAGTCTCTCACAGCACTTGGTTGAGGCTAGGAGAGATGATGGTTTTGGTTAACTACAGACAAAGTCTGCAGCGACTTGAAACACAAATCATTACGTGCCTATTAACATTCAACCACAGCCACCATCTTTCACTAACCTTAACCAAAGTGTTTCTGCAGGCTGCAAATCCTGGTCTCTGGACACAGTCCTGAGGTTTCTCCACCAACCACCCATCCTGGCCTCCAGCACTGTAAACAAATGAAGCACTTCATTTAGTATCGTAAAATAAATAGTAGCAATATACTGTAGTACTAGAGGAAGGCAAATAGCAGCACTTTGAGTGTGCAACATGGCCATCAGATATTGGTTCATTACTCAAGTTGTACTTTAAATGCGGGCTGAGTGAACCGATCTTAATCTACAACTGGAAATGCAAATTGAGGACTTTTCTTTGCGTGACTCTTTTACTGCTATATCTGCCATCAAATGTTTTTAAGCAGCTTGATATAAATGAATACGGCCACCGTTTGAATAAGAACCAAAAACACAAAAGATTATTGCATGTTTTTTACAACTAGCAACAAGCTATGAACTATACATGTAAAACGGCATTTGTAACTTGTGAACCTTTATTGGGTCGAATTCACTTTTGTAAATCTTCCTGGCAGCAACAGTCATTTCACATTAAGCTACAAAGCAGTGACCTTGAAACAGGGTGGGGCTGTGTATTTCGAGCTCCGGACCATTTGTCTCTCCAATTTCTCTGCAATTCCTGCAGTCCATCACTGTCATAAGCTCATTATTGATCAGAGACTGATGCGTCTCATGTTCACAGTTAGTTGTCTCCTATTGTATCCGCATCACTCTTATATGAGCTTTGCACATTGATATGTGCCGCATCAGAACTGTAAAATAAAACAGGATCTTCAAGAGACATTTACAGTAACAATAAAAACATTATAGCTATGATCCCAAGCGCAAAACTAAAGTTCAAATATCTTTATTTATTGGTATCCGTGGGAAGACATGGATAAATGATTTTCATTTAACTCCAGTGGTCCGAAGAGAGAGAGAGCAATTTGAAAACTCCTACCCATCAAAAGGTCGACTAGGAGACAGAAAATGACTGCTGCATGAAGACTGCAAGGAAATAGGAAATATGCTGCAAAGTTACTAAAAAAGAGGCCAATTATAACTAAAATGGGATCCAAAAAAGACTGCAGAAAGATGCTTAGCAACAGAAAAAAGAAACTAAATTACAACAAGGACATGCAATCTTTAAAAAAAAGAACATGCAATAAAACAGATGCAAAACAACCATAAAGACACAAGGGGCTACAAAGACACAAAACGACTAGAGACAGATTATAAAACTACATGAGGGATATTTGTTTGTATCTGTTTCCGTCTGGGTTCCTATGCAGGAGGGATGGAGGGATGGAGGGATGGGGGGGGGCATTTACATGTCTGTGTCCTGGGACATGTCGTCTTACAATCTGTCCATTGGTGAAGACCTTTTGGGTTAGGGTTAGTTTAAAAAGCAGCTATTTATTGATAATATTTCAAATTAAAATGTTTTGAATTGTCGGTTTAGCATATACGGTATTAGGGAGTCTACACTGGCTGTAATTCATCATGTAAAATTCATTATTGCCAAGAACCAAATGCAATGTCCTGCATTCAAAAACAATTTAATATTTAAGTGCGAGTTAAGGCAGTAACAGTACCTAGCTCCCTCTCAATAAGACGGATATAGCCTACTGTAAGCTTTCCAACAAAACCTTCTGAGCGCACCCTGAAGCGCTTCGCTGTGCAAACAGCAGCAGGAAATGACTCCAAATTGTACCCAGAATGCGAGCATGTGAACCAAACACCCCAAAGAGCGTCTCAAACCATTGTGCAAATGTGTGAGGACTGCTATGTGGCATGAAAGGAACATCCATCTCATTTAAATAAGTCCACAACTCCGCAGTATTAGGGTTTGGGGCTCAGTAGTCACAGGGTGCCTCCACAGGACCGCCCCCCCGGCATGTTATCTTTGTGCTGATTGACTCAACGGGCTCTCATTATCACGGGCAGAATGAGCTGTTAATGTTCTCACAGCCTCTCCTGCTCATTTTCAGGTTACAGCATGGTTGGGGAATGTCACTTCAATGCCAGTTTTGTTTTCCTCTTAAATTGGTTGAGGCAGTTACCACATTATTTATAGCACATGCTTTATTTGTTATTCCCACTAGAATAATCCAAAAAGCTCTTTATTGTTACAGCGATGGAAACTCTTTAAAGCTGTGGCTCTACTGCAGTTCTTTATCTGACGGACACCTCGCAGGATGTAAGAGTACCTTTTATAAATGGTTGCCTCAAGGCTACAATCTTAGGGTGAGATACTGTGACTGGCTGAGAAGAGGTTTGTAGCCAAAGAAAAGCCATAGATGGTTACACCAATCACAGAGGACAGAGGAATATGTTCTCAGAATCAACACGAGCTGTCATCTCTTAACTAACAGGTAGAACCGGACGCAGGTGATATTTTAAATTACTATATTTACCTCTGCTGAGGATTACCTGCTTACAAAGTTATGAGTCAACGGTAATGAAGAAATAAGCAGCTCTCAGTTTCACACTATGTATTCAAATATTTTAAGATGAATTGCTCAGCAGTTTCATTGAGGGATTAAACAAAAGCTACAAAGAGTTGTAATTTGTCACATAATACATGAATCCGTACAAATTGCAATCTTGTAATTCTTAAAGCTTTTCCTGGACCGCAGACAGGAGACAATTTATTAAAGCATTGCACATAAAAAATCAAGGAAATTCTGAGGAAGATGAGGGTTGTTAATGGATAGTACATTAAATATTTCTCACCTCTGATGCACAGGACATAAATGCTGCATTGGAGCTACAGTGTATCCATCTAATGTTTTGATAATATCTACATGAATTCTTATTCCATTTCATCTGACAGTTTCTTTGAGAAAAGTAGAGTTCAGACAGTTCAGATTTACCCTTGGCAAAAACATGTTTTCTTTTAAATCTTTGCCAAACATAAGGAGAAAACAAACAAGGAAGATATATAATTATCAACCTCTTGCATTGCAGTTTTGGCTTCCAGCGATTTATATTAATTAACAGGCCTTGCAGCTAAGCTTGCTTCTTGAATGACAATGTTTTCCTCATTTGTTTCAGAAGCTCTTATCAAAAGTGAGACCTGGCAAGATCAAAGTGCAGCTAGTAGTTTCCCCTCCGGCACTTTCTGACTGCTAGAGCGAGATTTTAAAGGACTTGTGACAAGCACACATGCCTTTGAAGCGGATTAGTATTGTTACCTTCTCATGTTGCACTACTGTCCCCAGAAGTCAGTGGTTTAAACTATCTGGCCGTCTGAACCCCACACAAATGTCCCAGTTGTGAAATATTTGTTCTCACCATTTCAAAGTGGCCCCTTGAGCCCTATAGTGCTGCACTATAATAATAATAATGAACTGCACCTCTATGGGGCACCAAAAGCTGCTGCTGATAAAACTTATTAAGCTTCTTTTTCATGTCCCCAAGGAAAGATTGATTGCACTTGAGAGCCTTTTAATATAAATATATTATCTCCCTCAGTGGTATGAAATCTCACTCTGAAAAATGCTGCTCCAACACTTTAGCAGTGGAAACGTGATCAGAGGCAATCCAAGACTGCAGCACACTTTAAATCCTGCAGCTACAGAGCTGAAAACCAGCTCAATATGTGTTGCTTTGATAGAATAAAAGACATGTGATTGTTTACTTCACCTTGAACATTGTCATCCCTTTCAGTTTCAAACAAAGGGAGGATTGAAAGGCAGCTCCTCCACTGCTGATCACTTCTACGTGTCAGCAGCAGACACTCTGTACAGCTACTGCAGGTGTTGTATTGTTCATCACCCAAAATATTACACACAAAAGGTAAACAGTATCAAACTGTACTGCCTGCTGCAATCTAGCTGACGATACTGCTGCATCAGGACCAAGACCACGAGAGACAGTTTTATCCCACAGGCAACTAGACTGACAAACATCTGTGTACAGTCCACATATTTATATATTACCATAAGCATTATTACCTGTACTGTACAGTATTGAATTAACATTCTGTTTTATTTAACTATAAAATGTATATAGTTTACTTATTTCTTCTAGAAGACATTCCAGACATTTTGTCCCTTGCACCATTCTCAATTTCAATATTATTTCTATATCTTCTTGAATTTATGTTGATGTACTGCTTCAAATACTACATTTAGAAACAACCAGAAATAGAAATAATATATTTCTTTAATTGTATATGCGCCATAAATATGAGACTGGAGCCAGATGATGATTAGCTTGGCTTAGCATAACGACTGGAAACAAAGATAACAAATTCCAACTACTGGTACATCTTAAGTTCATTCATTTAAAATTAGTATATTTTTCTGTTATATTTGTACAAAGAAAAAGAAAACAACCTACAGGAAAATAGTCCAGCCCATAACCCCCAGTGAAACCTCAACTTGTAGGCTACTTCTTACACAAGAAGAAATATATTACTTTTTAGTTAGTGATTTTACAAGGTGCCGGTAGGTGAAATGAATTACTTTTTGTATACATGCTAGCTATTTACAGTCTTATTAATAAGCTAACATCCCCTAGCTGTACTGTAGCATTACACAGTATTTAACAGACACACATACTGTAAATGGTATTGAACTTTCTATCAGACTGTTCTGGGGCTAATAGTAAATAAACATTACACTTATATCTGTTTCGAGTGTCAATATTTGAGTTCAGTTTACTACCTCCTCAAACAAAGAACATCTAACTGAATACACCTAACTGCTACTAGCATGTCGGTTACTCTGCGCCGTACCACAAAACGGATTTCAATTGAGTTGAAATTGATGGATAACGAGTTGCTATATGTCTCGTTCCCTTTTTAAAGTTGTGTGAGTGAGGCAGAGTCTAGGATTAACAAGGACAGGTTGAATTACAGCTTTAGTTTGGGGGCAATTCAATAGGAAGTGAATCAATCTGAGGATTAATTGTTGCACCACATCCTGAGCAGCAGACACTCGATACAGCCAGAGGGAGACTGCTTTAATGGAAATGAAATACAGACAGTGCACTGCTGCAGCCGCTTAACCCTTCACAGCTCCTACACATGATTAATGTCTTATTAAAGAGAATAGGCAAGGTGAGTATCATACATAGTCTCATTCATATGGTATGTTCCAGTTTAAAGAAGTGTGTTATAAGAATTTTTTCATTGGAATTTTTTCCAGGTTGGAGGCCATTTCGAGGCTCAAGGATCCATGACATAAGGTATATGAAGGATGGTTAAAATGGCCCTTTAGAAGCAAAAGCATTTTGAGGGTCAATGAGGTGTTATAAATGCCCCATTTTACAGCTGAGAGCCCCTACATGAAGATATAGGTATAAATGTGGAGATCATAAAAAAATATGGAGCTGAAATTCCACTTTAGGCTTCATGATTTTGTTCATTTATTTTACCATATCTGCTGACTTGTATGACTAACAGCTGCCAAATGTGCATACTGCAAATACTACAGTATGGGCATAAGTTACCTTCTAAAGTAAGGGAGATATGGTGTTGTTTCACACCACATGTAATATCACTGTGATATTTGTGTCTAAAAGAATGCCATAAAAAGGCTTGTAGTATAATCAAATGAAACAGAAGGTTAGTAATCTTTGTTTGCCTCAGAATATTTTAGAATACTCATTCTGTGTGGATTTCTTTGTCAGAATAAATAGAACCAATTAATAGAGAAGGTCACGTTGAAAAAAGTTCTCAGGAGAATGAAAAATATGAAAGGGCAATATGGTGTTTTTCTGTGCATACAATATTAAGACCTACTGAAGTTTCATTGCTAGTTTATACAAGGAGACTTGGTACCTGTGGCTATTTATTTTTATTTTAAAGAACAAGTTGTATTCTTGTACCAGTGTTAAGCCTATAAAAACATATTTAACCGGTTTGCACCTCAAGCCATTGTAGCTTTCGAACAGTTCACACAATTGCATTCAGGAGATGAGATTTGTCCGTTCTTGGACACATTTCTTTAAGAATAACCATTAAAGTTAATTCTCTACGTCTGTACAGCAATTAAAATAACACTCATCTCCAGGTCCATTTAGTAGACTGTTCTGTGGCTTTCAATCTTATCACATGTTAGAGGAGACTTTTTTATTTTTAATTTCAGACATATTTCTATATTTAATGTGAAGCTTCCCGACAATGTGATCCTCAGAGTTTGCTTGGGTGTAAACTTTTTTTGGTGTTGAGTCAATTCCATTCCATTCCTAGATTCCACCGGGTCCGTCTGCGGCGCGAGGGAGACATTAACGGAGAATATTGTTTGTCAACTAATTTAAGGCATTGAGACAAAGCAAAATAATAAAAATGTCCGATCTACAACTATTTGGTTTTTGAATAACAAATATATTTTCAGTGATATATCAGTAGATATGTTTTATTGAATGGCATAATCTGACTGACATCTGTTGCACATATTAAATTCTTTGTCCGTCTATGGTTGACTTAGTGTCAGACCATATGTGTGTACACATATTCACAAACAAATTGCAGATTGTTGTCTGGGCTGAGATTCATTGCAGGAAATTGATTCCTCTTGGACATTACTCTTCCAAAGAGATGCTGCTATAGGATGTGAGGCAGGTACACACCGTCATTTGTCAGGTGTCTCTGCGAGCGCTCTCATGCTTTGACTTATCGCATCTGGGTTGGCTAGAGAGGAGATAGGCTCTTAAACAAATGGCTGCTGTCACACAAGGGGAGGCAGCCTTTAATGAGCCTGTCTCCACAATTGGCACGGTTCATGTCAAGCTCCAGGCCGGCTCTAAACCGGAGCTCTAGCGCTTCTGTAGGTGCAGATTTGTTTCTGCTCATTGTTATTTGTGTGTTACTGTAATAATGTATCAGCACCACAGGGAAATAATGGATGTAAATGTTCAGAGTGCTGTGGCAATGAAGCTTCAGCAGACTTTTCCTGATCATCCTCAATGTCCAATTACATTTACAACATATTCAGTTTGTTATCATGTCTGAACAACTTAGTATCGACTGGCTTCTGATAAATAAATGAAGAGTAATACATTTTCTAATGATCAAAATGAATGCGTGCTATTTGTGACATGTTTGATTTTTCCCTGAAATGAAAATGCTGCCCTTTGAAAAACACGATAGTTGGGATTGTAAAGTTAAAACTGGCTTATTACAAAGACTGGAGGCAGGGAGAATCTGCCTTAGAAAAAGGTATAAAAAAAAAGACTGTGCACAACTTCCATTTCGTGTTACATTTGTAACACATATTAAGAGGATTTTCGACACAAGATATGTTTTAAAAAAAATCTACATTTACATGTATACAGTATATTTAAAAGCTTGACACAGTTGGACATGATGTAAAGCTGTAATGTTATGTGCCCATTGTTGACAGCTTACAGTCTCCTTATGCTTTAATCTCATACAAGTTTAATATGTTTTCACAGTCAAAGTAGATCCATGCATTGTCCACCCATAACAAAAGGTTTTCAGCACTGCTAAGTAATATAGCGGTCTTATCTAGAAGCCTTTCAGATGAAGATAAATGGGTCAATTTGAAAAGTAATTAGCTAACCTAAAGCTAATGTGTGTTTCTTGAATATCTGCCCTTCATCACATTGTGTGCCAAACCTGCGATCGGCTCTCCTTTCCTTTGTTCCCTGAAAAGTGAATCTGTTTAGAAAGAATGGAAATGATTGATTTGCGACAATGCTTCCTCTCTCTTCCGGACATTACTAAAATACCTGTTCAGGATCATTCCTGAATACAACAATGAGGGTAATGGATCGTAGAATCTCGCTTACTTTTTCCGTGATCAGGGAAACAATTAAAGATACTAAGTGAGTGCGACAGAGAAAGCCTGTATGAAGGTTTTTAGGCTTCCTGCTGACAGAATATGTTCCACACATACTGCATTGTCTCTTTGAAGACTGGGGACAGTTTTATTGCCCAGGAGTATCAAAGCAGAAATCCTCTCAGAGATAAATACCTCCATCTACCTTTTTCTCCCTCTCTGTGAGAGATAAGGACTCAAAGTGATGATCCTGCTGAGCTTTTCAGACAGCGTTGTTTTCTACCCTAGCATAGGCTTTGATTGTTCCCAGTGGTTATCCAGACCAATCCTGCAAGAGTGTAGACACAATTCAGAATCAGAATCGACTTCTCTCTTTAGACTCAACCCTCTCATAGCAATGTACGTCTGGAATACAAAGGAGACAGTCTGAAGCAAAAGAGGAAATGAGAAAACTCAAATGAAAATCACTGGGCATCAAACAGCAAAAAGTCTACTAGTTATGTGAGGCTGCACTTTGAGACAGTGGGCATTAAAAGGTCCCCTATTATACTGTTTTTCATCAATATATTATAGGTCTCAGATATACAAAACATGTCTCTGAAGTGTTTGGCTCCAAATACCAAACAGATCATGCATTGTAGCATCCCAAAATTCCCCTCTGTTTCAGCCCTGTTTCAAAAGTGCTGATTCTCTGTCTGTTACTTCAAATGAAAATAAGGAGCCACTCCCCACGCCCCTCTGAGAGATATTTGGTTAAAAAGAACACAATGGTGCTCTAGGAGGAGATTCAGGTGATAAGGTGGGGGGGTGTTACCTTGGTTGGTTATTGGCTAATGGTTACACAAGTCAAAAAATCGTTATGACATCACAAAGTGGCCAAAATCTGATCCGCTCATTTTCAGACAGGTTTTTATATAAATGGATCAAGAAAAAAAGAAAGCAAATATTTGTTCCTGAAACTTTCAGAATCTCTTTACACAGAGGGGACACATGTTTATGTATAAAAGACATGAAAAAGTGGATTTTGCATAATAGGTGACCTTTAAGCTTAAGGCTAAAACGCTACAATAAAAAAGGTTTACAGTTTAAAGAGTAACAATTTATTCTAAACACAAGACAACAATATGGGATAGGTAAAATGGTCATTGAATTGTACAACACCCCCATGACAGTGCAGAGAAATGATGCACTGCCATCACTGCTCACTGTGTGTGTACGACCAAGATATATGGCTGATATGAAGACTTCTATTTCAAAATCGTAAAACACTGTGAGGTACATTTCATTTAATGTCATTGTAGAGTACTAATATAAATAAAAGATGACACTATAGGAAGAGTTTCAATAGATACATGCAGTATATTAGAGTCAAAGTGGTATAGCATATCTACAGTGTCTGTCTGTAGTCAGTAGTCAGTAGTTCTCTGTTGACTCCGAATCCCCACTGTGAGAAATACAATTTTCCAATACCCAATAAAGGTTTTTTGGAGAATTACTTTGAAAAAGGATCTGGGGATTCTTTCAGCATTGAGCCACAACAAAAAATATGTCAAACGTCCTCTTTAATCCTTAACACAATCCAGGGCAGACTGCACAAAACTGTTCTAACCTGCTTTTCTAAGGTTGGAAATAGTGAATTGTGCGGGGAATTACATTGGTATATTATGGTATGTTATGCCCTCCAACATCAGGATTTCAATTCAGAATATTGTCATTGTTTTGCATTAATAGGTCAAGGGCAATGGCACATAGTCGTCTTTCCGCAGGGTGAAGAGAATAAAGCAGCAGCACGATTCATTTTCTTCTGCTGTATGGAAATAAGGCAGTGTTTTTCTTCACACCATTAAACTCTCCAAGTGAAAAGAACAGCGTTAAGAAGTCATTTACATTTTAAAGTGCCTATGAAGAATACACTTTGCCATTCTTGTACCAGAATAATACATCCTCTGTTTAATTGAGGTTTTCTAGGAAAGTCACGAGCACAAAGAAATGCTTGGGGTTGAAAGTCATAATGTGAGCTATATACAGTATAATTCACAACTTCACAATATACATCTTTCTGATCTCCATCATCATTATTGGCTTTTGGGTTTAAGTCAAGGCAGTAGATTCTTTCCATGGTGGAATAATGATCTACTTATTGTGGCTCTTTTTCTCTCTACATAGAAGGAAATAAATTGGCTCTCCATTCAAGTCCTGGTTCTGTGAACTCAAGACTTTACGGAGTTACCAAATAACCCTTGAAGCGAGCAATTAACTTCGCAAATTTTGTACAAACTGATTGCAATTACCTGCGTCTGCACTCCAAAGGGCAGAAGTCCCAGGATGAATCTGATTGTATTTGTAATCCCCAGTGAGAGTGGAGATGAGGAGACCTAAGTCCAGGTAATATTTATCATCATTATAAGGAGAAGCAGAAATACTATTTAGTCCTAAATAACCAACATACTTTCCATGCGCATTGGCTTTTAGAAGTGATATTTTACATTTAATAAGTATCCCTCAGACCAACACCAGTATCCCTCTGATGGTTGAAATTCACTTTAAAAGAACCTTTATTTTCTCTAATATAGCTCATTCATTATAACAAATTCTGTGATTTGTGCATTGTTGGAAATATTCCAACAATCATGACTAAACACTTAATCTATTCTTGACACTGCAGCAGCTTTTCCTCCCACTTTCCCTGCCTGTCGCACTACACAATAAAAGTGTAAGGTTCTTTAGTGTAGTGAGAAACAATTATTTTCAAAAGCATATGTTCTCCTGCAGATGAAAGCCAGCGACTGTCGGTCTTCACCATCTGCCTCTCTTCAAAGCGGATGGAAAACAAGCAATTTTCTGTCATTTTGTTGTGCACTTTGTCTCGTTTTTGTTGTACATTTCAAACGTCAGGAGCCACATACATTCAGACATATATTCGGTTTGTTTTTCCCTCTCGAGTGGCTGAATGTCACTCTGCCTGCTGGAGCAGAGCCGTACATAATAGTCAGCTCGACTGTCGGACAAAGCTCTTAAAGGTCAAGCACAAACTGGAGTACTCTTCAAATAGATTAAAACAGCTCCTGTGTTGTTCATACGCATAGAAAACTGTTGATGTTCAATATCATCTGCATTCACACCCACTGAGGGATCGCTTTATGGCACACTGAGATCCATTTGATGCTTCACTGGATGTAATGGGAAAAAGGCAGCTCCTGCAATCTCTGAGGGTTTATGCAACATCCAGCACGTCGACACTTCATCACACTGTTCGTACTTCCTCAGAGATTATATCTCAATCTCACTGAGGCAGTTTCCCCAACGCACATTTAATTCACTTTTCTTACAGATTCACGTTTTTCGCTGTACATCATTTGGTATTTAATTAAATTATATTTCCACCTAATAGCTATTTCTGGAGATTTTAACACTATTACTTTTTTGTGATTAAACATGCAGAACCATATAACCGGATACCAATCTCCACGTTCTCCCACATTACAGTGTTTTCAAGTTCTTACAACCGCAATTCACTTAATAACAGGAGATCGTTATTATTACTGTTAATGGGTAAAACTTACAGTAAGGCATACAGGCAAGTAGTTTCTAAGACAATTTGAGGAACGCATTATATCTTATAATAATTGATGAATCATTAACTGAGGACTGTACAGCAGATAATGGCGAGTTATCAGACTGGGAGATTCAAAAATAATGAAGGTAAGGATTACCGTAGTTCATTAATTTCACTTTCTTTATGGCTTATTCCTGATAAATCATGAATTGGCATGAGAGCAGTCCAAAACTAGTGATAACTCATAAGTTATTTATTATTTTAACTTTGTTTTTGGTTATCATTTTGTCTCAGGTGTCTTACAATCAGGAATTAAACATTTTCTTTCTGGACATTGTAAGTAATAAATGAATTCATCAAAACAACATTTTTAACAAAACCATCTCAAACCACGATCCCTTTACAGGACCCTGCTACTTCCAACTATATCAAATTGGTGTGCTCATCAGTGGATGGAGCTTATAAAAAGCGTATTTTAAAGTTTACAAATACAAATATAATTAAAAGCTAGTTAGGCACAATGTGATGCGATGAAACCACATTTGCTGATTAAGACCATGTGATAAGGTTGGACCTACTGGGACATTGATTGTTTGATGTTCATTCATATATTTTTTTGTATTTTGTAATATGATTGTATGGTAATGTAAATACAAGCATTAAATGCAGATTACCTTAATACACTGTACAAACTTTAATTCATAAAAAGGGATAAAAGATGAAGTGTAAGTATATGATTGCAATAAATGCTCACTTAGTAAACATCCTAAAAACTCAACATGAAAGAAAAGACTTTCCCATAAATATTATTAGCTTATTGTAACCTTATTGATATTGTTAGAATAGCGAAGTCTAACTATGACTTAAACTATAAGTAATCCAATTAAGAGATCTTCTGACTAAAGATTAAAATAATTTCTACTGAATGGCAGTTGGGTTATAAAAGAGTTAGCTTATTAATTCTCTAAGTTTAAGTCAAGTTGTACATCATATTTCAGACAACTAAGATAATGAAGCTTCTATTTACGTTGCGATAAGTATAAAGTATCTACATACATGTAGAAAGCAGTTGCAAAACAGCTGTGTGATTACTTAAAAAACTATGATTTATTTGAAGATTTTCAGTCTGGCTTTAGAACACAACATAGCACAGAGACAGCTCTGGTTAAAGTCACAAATGACATTCTAATAGCCTCAGACAAGGGACTTGTCTCTATTCTTGTCTTGCTCGATCTTAGTGCTGCATTTGATACTATCGACCATGATATCCTATTGCAAAGACTAGAGCACTTAGTTGGCATACAGGGAACTGCTTTAGGCTGGTTTAGGTCCTATCTATCTGAACGCTCTCAGTTTGTACGTGTCAACGATGAATCTTCCATGCAAACCAAAGTTAGCCATGGAGTGCCACAGGGCTCAGTGCTTGGACCTATTTTGTTCACACTATATATGCTTCCGTTAGGCAATATTATAAGGAATCATTCTGTAAACTTTCATTGTTATGCGGATGATACTCAACTATATTTATCAATCAAGCCTGATGAAATTAATCATCTAAATAAAATTCAAGACTGCCTCAAGGACTTAAAAACGTGGATGACCTTAGATTTTTTGATGTTAAACACGACAAAAACTGAAGTTATTGTACTTGGCCCGAAGAAACGACGAAACAAATTAT
>NW_011361270.1:0-2070 GCF_000735185.1 Notothenia coriiceps
TGGACACTTTACAGGCAGAAGAAACATTTCTAATAAAGAAAGAATTATACATTTCTGTCTTTTTATGCCTTTAATACTAACTTGAATGTTTATATTTTTTATTGTAATGTAGAGACAAGGCTTTTAGTGACAATCATGTATTGCCTTACAATTATATGTAAAAAAAAAAGAAAGTAAAAAAAAAGAAAAAGTCTAGATATGATATTTGGCCTCAAATTATCTGAGGCCTGGCGCCCCCCCCCTCCCTGCGATGTTTGGCGCCCCCACAAGGGGGGGCGCGCCCCCCAGGTTGGGAACCACTGCACTAGATAGAACATGTTCCTGACACGCTTTTCAAAAATATTATATGTCAAGTTGCTGCCTTGCTGGAGTCCCAACACGGTGATCACGTATGTCAACAATGTTTCTATACGGAATCCCATCGTTGCACAACAAGCTTTCCTCTGCCTGCTAAATTATTTCATTCTCTTTCAACAAGGTCTTAATCTGCTCTGAAACACTGCAGAGGTCTGCAGAAGTAGTGCCAGGCCCGGGGGAAAGTCTCCCTCTAATCGGCTCTGTGGACAGAATGGGTCCCTCCTCTTTCTCTCTGAGGGGACAATGGTGCAGGAGGACAGAGAAAGAGCGAGGACCTGAAATGACCCAGCCCCACGTGCCAACTCAGGCCTCGCTCTTCAGAACCACATCACAGATGCCTGCTTTGGAAAACATTAGGTTTTGCTACATGAGCACCGATCAGCAGCCTGCTGCAGGCACTGCATCAAAGAAAGAAACAGCAACTACAAATCTTTGGGGGAATTACTGTGTCACAACTTTAATGTCCTGGTGGCTTATTCTACACAACATATCCAATTCGACTTACAGACAAGCCTGTTACTACATGCAGACCTCATTCAGAGGACACCGTAGTCCTGTTGCTCAGGGGAGCATGGAAATAAAGGACAAGCACTGGCATTCTAGTGAATCTGTGCTTCTGAATAAACGTATTTCTGTTTAATAGGGTTAACCCTCTGTCTTATATTGAAATACACAAATATCAAAACGAAATAATCATAATATAGCTGACATCAGAGTGAAGATCCATTGAATGTTAGTTCTGTTTTTTATGCTCAGCCTTTGGGTGTTTGTGGGCGGGGTTATCAGACTACTGGTTCATTCAGAGGATGGGAGGGGGCAGGGTACTCAGCACCAACTCCCTTCACTCCATCTCACTGATGTAACCATCACTCTAGACAAAAAAAAAAAAGTCAACTGGACAACAGATCAATAATAGAGTGAGTGAGTGAACGAGTGAGTGTGGGTGTGTGTGTGGGTGTGCCATACTACAGTCGGTTGGATTCATCACCGTCACCAGTCTAGCCAACATCATTTTGCATAGCCAAGATAAAAGAGTAGTATTTACCTCCTTATACCTTCAAACTAACGCAGCGTCCACACGGCAGCGTGCGTTGAATCTTGCCGGCGGGCTTGTCTGAAGCTCGACCAACAACCAATCACATGAATCTCCCACCCTGGACACACAAGCACGTGGTTTGATTGGCTAGAGCACGGGTCGGCAACCCGCAGCTCTCGAGCCGCATGCGGCTCTTTAAGCCCTCTGCTCTGGCTCCCTTGAGCTTAGACAAAAATAAGAAGGAAATAAAATGAAAGTATTTGTAGGACTATTTATATTTTGTGGCATGGTTGAAAATGTTTCGTATCTTGTATTTTGAGGTGATACTTTGACACATAAATAAAAAACTAAACAGTTTTAATTAGGTCAACTAAAATATGCGTCACATCCTGCTACGGTCCTGCGTCAGCGCCTTTTCTTGCAGGTGAATAACCTGACCCCCGGCTCGATGAGCGAACTATGGATAAATCAAAGAAAATAAAAGTACTGGAAGAGCACAGGATTTAATTCTGCGTACACAGAGTTATATGCTTTCACAGCAAACGATGCTGGTTTACCGGTATGTTTGATATGTAGAGAGAAGTACGAGGAGAAAAACGGAAGAGGAAGACAGCTGACGATCTTCAGTCATAATTCAATGGGGTATGTAATTTATTTCAGAAAATACTTTTTGTTAT
>NW_011361271.1:0-824 GCF_000735185.1 Notothenia coriiceps
TTTTGAAAAATGTCTTTGAAAAATAATAGTATACAGTTTATATTGTGTATCACCTTTAGCTTGAAAATACATAGATGTGTTTTTTGTATCTATAAAATAAATAGACAGACAGACACTTTATCGATCCCAAATTGGGAATTATGTAACAGCAGCAGTGTGTTCAGGTATTAAAATATTTAAAGTTGGAATAAAGTATAAACTACACAACACAAGTATAATGCACAGCAATCCATAAGATAAGTCTGATATGTTCATGAAAACTCCCCAGGAGACACCAACACTAACGTGGCCGAGTGGACTCCGGAGTTTGCTGCATGAGTTGCACTGTATGATCTGTGGTGTAGAGGGCTGTCACTCAAAAACTGAGTAGCCAATGGGGACGCACCCCTGAAAGGGCCGCCCACCTGTGACGTTTGTGTCAAAATCAAAAACAAAAAATGAGGGAGCACAAACGAGAAGTGCTGCAGCGAGAGCAAAAGTCTGATCATTGAGAAAGAAGAAACAAGAACTGCAAACAAAAACCTATGTTAAAACAAAGAAAAAAGACTTATAGTTTACATGATTACACAAATGATTTGTTTGCAACTTATATTTTTTTTTTTATAAATGTATTTTATTTTTATTTTTTTATTTTAAACTCATAGTTTTGCTTTATTCTGAGAAAGTGTTGCTTTATCTTTATGATACAAAACTAATCCCATAGTCAACGAGGTGGTGAGTTTGTGTACCTTAATATAAAGTGTTAGTGTTACGGGTCCCCAATATGAGGACCACAGTAACAGTGATGATACCTGTATGGTGCAGGTGAAACAGAAGTAATGAGG
>NW_011361271.1:856-14105 GCF_000735185.1 Notothenia coriiceps
CTTTATTGTTTGTCCTAAAAATATGCAATATAATGCTTTTGAAAAATGTCTTTGAAAAATAATAGTATACAGTTTATATTGTGTATCACCTTTAGCTTGAAAATACATAGATGTGTTTTTTGTATCTATAAAATAAATAGACAGACAGACACTTTATCGATCCCAAATTGGGAATTATGTAACAGCAGCAGTGTGTTCAGGTATTAAAATATTTAAAGTTGGAATAAAGTATAAACTACACAACACAAGTATAATGCACAGCAATCCATAAGATAAGTCTGATATGTTCATGAAAACTCCCCAGGAGACACCAACACTAACGTGGCCGAGTGGACTCCGGAGTTTGCTGCATGAGTTGCACTGTATGATCTGTGGTGTAGAGGGCTGTCACTCAAAAACTGAGTAGCCAATGGGGACGCACCCCTGAAAGGGCCGCCCACCTGTGACGTTTGTGTCAAAATCAAAAACAAAAAATGAGGGAGCACAAACGAGAAGTGCTGCAGCGAGAGCAAAAGTCTGATCATTGAGAAAGAAGAAACAAGAACTGCAAACAAAAACCTATGTTAAAACAAAGAAAAAAGACTTATAGTTTACATGATTACACAAATGATTTGTTTGCAACTTATATTTTTTTTTTTATAAATGTATTTTATTTTTATTTTTTTATTTTAAACTCATAGTTTTGCTTTATTCTGAGAAAGTGTTGCTTTATCTTTATGATACAAAACTAATCCCATAGTCAACGAGTGGTGAGTTTGTGTACCTTAATATAAAGTGTTAGTGTTACGGGTCCCCAATATGAGGACCACAGTAACAGTGATGATACCTGTATGGTGCAGGTGAAACAGAAGTAATGAGCGACACGTTGTTTCGGTTTTCCCTTCCAGAATACTTCTGCGGTTTGTTTCTTATTACAGCAAAATCATAATAAACATATTACTTATCTTATACATTTCAGTTTCGACCCTTACATTCCTTGATAACCATTCACATACCTTCAGCTCTGTCTGTATGATTATTCTTTTATGTTGATAAACACATATTTTCGATTGAAATTCACCATTCAATATACAACTTTTGTACATTAAATAGCATTTGTATACAGTACTAACCTGTAATTTTAATACTAGCTCCTGTTCTTTTTACTTTCACTTAAAAAAGTGAAGTATTTCAATGACGCCGCTCTTAACCTGTCATGGTTTGGACTATTTTACTCTGCCAAATTCAATTGGGCAGTTCCACTAAAATGCCATTACTAATACATATTTTAATGTAAAACAAAAACAACCTTACTCTTTTTATCAAAGCAGTAACTAAAACTTATAACCTTTACAAAGTACATATTTAATTACAAACCAATATATACATGGCATGTAAAATATCATGTGTGGAGCTCAGTTATGGACAAATTGTTTTTCTTACTGGCGTGATAGTTGTCAATAATTGGCGGCGTATCCCGGGAAGCTAGGCCTAATAACACATTATATAACCGTTTTTTTACACATGTACATACGCGCTACAAAAGTCTTCAGTGTTAGGCGGCTCATTCACATATACTTTGGCAAAACCTTTATGGGATGGATTTTCATTGTGATTTGCACAGTTTTTAACGCGAAACGCTGTTATTGAGTGCAGGTGATAAACAGAAGTAATGAGGACACGTTGTTGTTTCGGTTTCGCTTCCAGATTTTACTTTCTGAGGAAAACCCCGGAACGTCCGTCGCTTTTAATCGGTACCCGTCGGAAGCCATTGAATTCAAACAACAAATGTTCCGCCCTCACCACTCACTGCAATCTATCAACCCCGTTAATGAGCATGAAATTTAACGCAGATGTACAAAAATAAAATGCATGTTCTAACCTTAAATAAATAATTAATAATTATATTTTAATGCTGGTCACACATCCCAGGGTGCCACAACGCTCCCGCGACAACTAAAATGGCCTCCCGACACTTTACTTGAAAATCAACATATTTCTAATTCAAAATAAACTTTTAAAGCATCTTCATAAAACACCAAATATTTTACAATGTCCCAAACTATCAACAGTCCTCAAATAATGTAATACCTAGGAACTAACATGTTGTGGGTGACCGCTTTCCAGATTATACGCTTGTATGGGACATGTAAATGGTGAAAAAGTGGGGGATACTGGAAAATGAAGGGGTGTGTAAGTTGGAAATGATGGGTGGGCATGTTTTGTGAAAACGCGCAAAGGGTGACCGTGTAGGGGCATGAGTATGAGTTATCATTAGCAATTACTGTTTGGATACCCGACTGGTATGTTTTGGGAGGCCAAGAGATGAGTAGGTGAGGATTTGACGCTGGTCGTCTCTACCCGAGTAGAACGTCTCAGTGGTGACAGGTTGATGTCAGGTTGTCAGGGTCTTTGTTTAACCGTTTCGCCTGCGGGAACATGCACGTTGAGGCAACTGCTTGCTGCATCTTGCGTTCGAAGGTTACATTGGGGGTTGTCTTGCTCATTGTCCTCCTCTAAGTCAGTTTTGAAATGAGAAGATTTGCGCGGTTGCATTCCTCAAATTTTTGAAGTTCAACCCCTGTCTGAAGAGTAGCTCTTCTCAGCAAAGACGCTCCTTAGCCTGTTCCTCCCAGTTTTCGCCGTTTGCGGCAATGTTCCATTGTTCAGCGTAAAGTTTGGAAAGCTCTTTAAAAAGCTGTCTTTCCTACACGGCAGAGTTCCTGGTATCTTCCAAACATTTCCTCAGAAGGTTTTTGTCTTGTTGGCCAAGCAACTGTCTCTTGGCTCTTTCTTCTAACATAATTGGTTCTCATTTGGGGAAGTACCTTGTTTTATGATAGGTCCCTAGCCCGATTTTGCTGGTAAGCGCACGGCAACCAGTAAGCCTGCCCCTGTTGACTCAATCCTCTGAAATTCAGAATGTCTAAGCCATTTGGTCTCTTTTCCAAATCCTTTTGTTTCTCCTGGATGGCTTCCTGCTTCTGTGATGGCCTTTGGGGTTTTGGTTTGACCTAACTTGTTGGTGGGAATTCACTGGCAAGTCATTGAACAAGCCAGAAAGCAGGTTTTCTGTTGCAGGGTTTTCTGATTCGCCCTTTTGCATCACTTTCTGGATGGACGAGCAATATACTGGGTTTATCTGAAAACCTGTTTTCGCTTTTACACATATATCGCTCTTCTCCGCAATAGGAAAAACGCAGCTTAGGCAGGCCTTGTCCGCGCCAACTTTTAGGTTTCCCTTGACTAACCCACTCTATCCCGCTTGCTTCAGAAAACCACTCCCCTTCGCCTTCTGATCATAATAAGGAACTTGCGCCTTTGCAACTTAGAACGGCGCAGAACCTTGTTAATCAGTAGAATCCGATTATGTTCTGTTTCATCCTGTTTTTCCGCGCCAATTTCTTCAGCATATTCCTTTTTGTTTGTTGTTACTGGATTTTCTGGTTCTTCCTTCTTGAACAGGCCCGAAATAGGAGAAAAAATCCACAAGGGAAGAACGAGTTTTTTTTGGAACGACGCAATAAAGAAGCAGAAAAGTGAGGCGAATAACTTGGGTCGATTCGTGGACGTGTTTTGCCAGTTAATAACGCGTGTATACAGCCTGTGGGAAAATTGTTTTTTTCTTTTTTCCATGTTCTCTTTTTTTTTCTTTGTCCCGTCCAGCGTTTTTCGCAGCATCTTGTAACAAGAAAGTTTCCGGTTTGAAACCGCTTAGCTTGGGAAAAATTAACTTTGTGGGTTTGGTAAAGGAGAAGTGTTTCGAGAGTGAACCTTACTTTCAGCTTAGCTTTGCCCGAGGTTTTTGTTTTCCGAAAGAGAACAATTCTCGAATTCTCTTTTCCCTTGAAATCATGGTGGCAGTTTTGTTTTTGGGGAACCCAAAAACGGGTATAAAAGTTTCATTTTTATTAAATTCCGCTCTTGCCTTGGCTTTGTTCCGTCCGGATTTTAATTTTTTGTTTTTGCATTTAGGCCTTGTTGCGGAACCTTGTGAAAGTTTGGTCCGAACATACCAGCCAGAAATTTCATGCCTCCTTTACTTTTTTCTCAGGTTGGCAAAGTTTAAGTTCCAAATTGCAAGACCAGTTCCAGGGGTGAAAGGTTTAGACCTTTCAATGCTTGGCTCATTGGGTGCAACGCACAATGGAACCGTTTGGTTCTCTGTTTTTAAATTGCAACAAGCTTTTCTTTTTTTGTCACATAATCCTCTTAATTGAATCTTTTCAATAAATGAGGCAGTTTAAAACTTTTTCTCTGGCTAGTTCTTTGAAAGACCTTCTCTTCTGTTGCCTACAAATGTCCCAATGTTTTAACCAATGAAGGTGGCTTCAAGACAAAAGAACTGAAATTTCAAAGAGGGTAAAGGAAACAAGCTGTTTTTTTTCTTTTCTCTGGGTGTCGCCGATATAGAATTTCCATCTTTCAAAAGGTGTTTAGATCGGTTCCACTCGTGGAAGAGCCTTTTAGCAACGCGGTTTCCCTTGACTGACCCTCCTCAAATATCAATCTTGAAAAAGTTTTATCATAACTTCTTTTTTTAGCCTTAAACGATTCCTTCTTCCAATCGTTTGGCTTCCCTTTGGGCTTTGAAACCAAACTCATTGTGATTATTTTTCCTGTAGAAGTGTGGCAAACGGGCTTGTTGGGATAACATTCAAAGGGAGGAGGCAAGAGAAGGGCAAGCTACCAGGCAACAAATCCTTTTTTCCTCTTGAGCTTGCTTTGAAAACCTCCTTCCCCAGGTTGAACCTCACCCAGCATCTTGCGACAACTCTTCCTGTGCAAACGTTGGACATGTAAGTGGTCAAATATCAAAGAGGGATAACGGGAAACAAGTTGTAATCCGCCATCAATGTTCATTTCTTCCAGGTTTTCTTGTAACTTTAAATTGTTTAAAGCGGAAGTTCCTTGAAACACTCCCGCACCCACGGTGAAAACCGACCGAAATTGAAGTTTTTTTGCCGTTGCCATAACAATAAGTAATGGATTGTTGTCAAGTTTTGTAAGATGGTGGAAAAGTGAGGAAGCAATAAAAAAGAAAAGTAAAATCTCTCCTTTAAACTTCTTCACAACACTGCCCCACTTTTTAGGCGCAAAGGAAACCTTCCTAATTTTGGCCGCTGTTGCAAAGGAAAAATAATTCCTTTTCAGCCGGTGTCAAGGTTTTTTCGTGAAACCATAAAGCCAATGGACTTCGCAGCTTTTTCCGTCCTGCTTTTTTTTGTTTGGTAAAAGAACTGCCTTCCCCAGTCCTTTGCTCCGAATGCATTCCGGTTATGCAAAAGAACAAAAATGGCATGTCAAAAGTTCTGGGTATCCCGAGAACCTTTGGAGGATGAGGTTTTTAAACAATGTTTCCAACCAGTTTTCTAAAGTGTAGTTCCTGATGCCACAGCAGTCCCAACTCTATAGGCCGCCGCCTGGAATGACAGCTTGGGGGCCTTTAGCTTTGATTCTTCCGAGCTTGTTGGTTTGGCCCCTTTTTTTCCCACTTTGGAGCAACTTTCGTATAAATTGGCTTTTTGCTTTATCTTTTTTGAAGAAGTCTTTGTAATGTTACGACGCTGTAGTAACTTTGAGAAAAGCCGAGGAACTCTTCCTCGAGGTCAACCTACGGTTTCTTCGGGTTGTTTTCGCTTTTCAGGGCCAGTTAAAGCTTTTTTCTTAGATTCTTTTGGGGTCCGACTTCGAACACCCTCAAACCAAGAGACGGCAGGCGTTCCGAACAAAATAAAGCGGAACTTTCTCCCTTGAACACCTTCAAACACTTTCTCAGGCGGAGCCTTGCCAACTCCCTGACTTCTTTGTAAATTTCGCTTGAAAAGCACTTTTTTCCGAACCACCTCCACATGATTTTCAGGTTCCTGGAAAGTAACACAAGGAAAATGTTTTCGTCCAGGTTTAAGGTAATACAGCAAACTTTTCAATCCTCTTCAAAAAGAACTCAACATCTCGCTCCATACTTCCTCTGAAAAGCTCTGTGGCAAATTTCGTAAGAAAACCCAAACGGGAATTTCTCACCCACTCATTAAAAGCCCCCAGGGGTGTGGGAATGAAAAAGGCGGTTCAGATGGCAAATGAACCTTCAGCCCACAAAACCGCTGGTTTGGGTTAAATGCTTACCCTGGGTTTTGCAAGGAATGCTGAACGCAAAGAAAAAGTTATCCCCCAAAAGGGGGTTTCCGCAGTAAAGGTCCCGTTAATTCGAAGGCAGTGGGGTGACGTTTCTTTGGTACGGTTTTTTCTGATTTTTGAGCAGGCGTTTTAGGTCTTAATACAAAGGCGCAAAAAAGAGCCATCTTTTTCTTTCCGGCAACGCAACAAAAACAAGGGGCAAAGAATAAGGAAGAAACTTGGATTTTTTAACAAATCAATCCTCACCAAGTAAAAGGTTCTTGAAAAAATATATTTCCTTTTTGAAACCTCCCCTCAAAAAGGGCTTTGGTAATGGAAAAGTTATAGCGTCCTTTTGCAACTGGAAATAATCGTCCTTCAGATTTTTTTATCACCATTTTTTTGTTGGCTAGGGTTTTCAGCCATGTCATTTTCCGTCCCTCGCAAAAAGCCTTTTGATTCTTTCGTTTAACAAACATTCTCCTTGGCAATTCTCTTTGTTGTTTTCCTCCTCCAAGTGGACTTTTTGAGGTTTCCGCACTGGGGGTGCCCAGGGGTGGAATTCGGCTCAAAGCTTGTTTGGTTCAAAAGGGGGTTTTGAGTTTGGAAAAGACCTTCATTTTGACTTTTGTTGTAGTTTAACAATGTTTGTCTTGTCAGGAAAAGAATCAAGCATCCACAAACCTTTTTTCCAAATTGTTTTGCCTGCATTACGCCCAGGGCTGTCTTGGCGTGGTAAAAAGGTGACATTCAATGTTTGGTTGGTTATTGCCTTACTGGAAATTGTGGGACATAAGGCTTTGGCAGGGTTTCTGTATTTCAAAACAAACCTGGTCCCTAAAATCCAGCTGTTGGAAAAATAATTTTGGAATTTGACTTGTCCTTTCATCAGCTTTCAACAACACCAGAAAAACGATCAGAAAAAGGGGTTTCAAGGGGTTTGGGGAAACAAACGACCACCTTCAACCCAGGTGACTTTTGAAAACCAGCCGGGAATGACGATGTTCATTTTTACAACTGTTTTCTTAAGGCGTCCTGCGACACAAACTTGGTTTTTCAACTGCCGGAAATAGAAGCTGCAACAATTTGCTTCGGCTTTCTCCACCGGAAAACACTTTGAATTGGCATCAAAACGAAGCAGTTTTTTTTAACCAGAAAGTGCAAATATCAAATCGTCTGGCTGACCCTTCATGATTTTCCTCCAAAACATTAAAAACAAACCAAATTTTGGTCTCTCCATGTCAAGCTTTGTTACTTAGGAATGGAACACTGTATAGAGACTGGGTTTTTTTTTCCTACATATTTCCTGGCAAGTTGGTCCATAATGGCATTAAACAACACAAACACGGAAAAAAATAAGCTTACAAAAAACATTACACCTTTTAGCTCGTCCAGAATTCCTCCGATAAATTCTCCGTATTGGTCCGACACATCAGAATTAGGCAGAATATTTGTTTTCTTTTTCCAGGGCTCGGCCTTTTTTATGGATTACCTGACTGTGAAGCAACCGGGTCGCCTTTGCAAGTCCCACTGCCAATTCCGTTTTTTTGTTTCCTGTAAAATTAGCGATTTTTTCACCTTATCAAGCTGGCAAACGTTCTACCGTTTTCAACCCCTGGTGAAAACGCAAAAGGAAAACTGAAGTTTGGAAGGATTCAATCTTTTGCTTTGGGTTTAAACCTTAATTCCTTTGTGGCACTAGCTAACTCAATGTTTTTTTGCCCTAACAACTGGTTTTTTTGCCGCGCTTTTTTGCCTCAGCCAGAAAAGTTTCAGCCTTTGGGGGGTCGTATTTGGTTGGGATCCGAATCACTGGCAACCCCCGCTGCAGTTGGAACGCGGCTGAAGTTTTCCCCTGACTCTCTTTTGTCTCTTTAAAACAGGCCCAACAGCCCTGTGCCCTTCCATTCCCCACCAATAGAAACAAGTAGGTTTAACCAATCTGGCCCGGTTTTGTTTTCGGCAACATTTTTTGAACAACCAAAAGGTTTTTTCTCTCCTCCCTGGGTCTGCCTCTGTTTTTTTTGAGAAGTATTTGATTTATGGTAATCAATGTTTCTTGGGCCGGATGTGGCTTTTTGCTTTTTTGTTTGTCTCATAGCCTCCAAAAACCATGCTGGTTAAAGACTCATCCTACTAGCTTGCAAGCTCTTTTTAATTGGTTCTTGTTTTTTTTTTGTTTTGTGTGCTTGTTGCTCTTTTGTTTGTTGGCCACAAACTCTTCTTGGACTGTGTTTTAAGCTTCAAGTTTTGTTGCGCATGAAAGCACTAGTTTGTTTGCCTGCCGACGAGAAAAAAGGACCTTTAATCCTCTTCCTTGTTTCCTTTCAACTCTCCTCACTGTTTGATTTCTCATTACATGGCCCGTATATTTGTTCATCACTTCACCTCAACTTGACAGAAAAAAGGCCTTTTTAAAGTTCTCTTTTGCGTTACATAAACTGGTTTTATATCCAAGTTTCCCCTGCAAGACGTAATTGTTTAGAAAAACATCTTGAAAAACAGTTAGCTGGGAACTTGTAATTTTTAATGCCTGCGTTTGACAAGTTTTGGAGGTGAATAGGAACAGCGTTGCTTTAACCTAATCCTCGTTAGAAGGGAAACTGTTTTGTTTGGTGTTCATTATCATCCTGGTTTCTTAGCACACATTTAATTGCTTTGGAATAACTCCCGTATGTTTTTCTCTGCTTAAAGTTGGGCCTGGAGAAAAAGCTTTTTTGGAGCTTCCATCCAACTGTCAGGTCATCCCTTTATTTATTCATTGTTTCTTTTTGAAGGTTTCCAGGTTTTATGACTCGGAAGCACAAACACCACGAAACCTTGTCTTTCCGTCATGGACACGCTTTTTCTCTAATCCCTTCTCCTCCGATTTGCTTAAGAAACATTTGTTATAGCATTATGTCCGAAGGACTGAAATCCACCAACCTGAAACCCCCTTTGCAACCTTAAAAACTCCCTTCCTTCCCTGGAGGTAGGAAAGAACTTCTCTTAAGGAGATTCATTTGTCTCAAGGGCCGGACCTGGGCGCAAAGCAGACTGAAGCGTTTGTTTTGAGTTTGTGGGGCTGTTTTATGAAGACTTATTAGTGTGTGCTGGTTGAACAGTGGGGTTTGGTTTCTAGTGTCCTGTGGTTTGCAAGTTGCCAAAAAATGCTTTTGTTCTTTAACCTTTTGCCCAGGTTTCTTTTTTCATAGCTATTTTGAGCAATTTTTTCCAGTAACCCAGTTTATTTTTTTGGTGTTTAATTCACCTTACACAATTAAAAAAACTGAACTGGAAAGAAAGCGTTGAGAAAATCTTGTCTCAGCTTTTCCAAGAATAAATTCTGCTTAGTTGTTTTGTTACCTGGTTTTGGTTTTAATCTCTAAGTGGTTGGGGTTCTTACAATTGGTTGGCAAAACCGCGGTACACTTTACTTTCTCTGTCCTTTTTTCAACAAATTGTTCAAAATCAATAGCATCTTCAACATTCAAAAGTGAAGCCCATCCCACTTAATTCTTCTGACTCAAGCAAGTTGCTACTGTGCATAAATTAAACTGATGTAGTTTTTTTTGAAAAGCAGCCTTTCAAATTCGTCCCTGCCTCCTCGAGCTCAAGACGTTCTGGCCCTGGCACTGGAACCACTTTTCCTTGGCAAATGTGGAGGAGTTTTTTTTCCGCTGGAAAACAAGGAGAGTAGGCCTTCCTTCTTGAAAATGTCCCACACCAAGACCCTTTTCCTTTGGCTCTCCCCGACAATGAAAAGCAGCTCTTTCCAATTTCAAACTCACGATGGATTCGCTCAGTTTCAGCAACGGTTTCCCACGTTTTTGCTCCAGCTTAACAGTCTTCTGCTCGCATCAAACTTTCCTGGTTTTATTTGGGTTCCTAGAAAGTTTTCATTTAAAGGGAAATCGCTCCGACCAGTTAAAGGTGGCCGCCGATCCCGGAACGAGCCCCCAAGAAACCTTGTTTACGGGTCCCACAATAAAGAAGGGACGCACAGGTAAAACAAGTTGAAATGAATACTGTTTTTAATGGGTGCAAGTGAAAACAAGAAAGTAAATGAAGGAAACACGTGTTTTGGGTTTCGTTTTTCCTTCCAGATAACTTCTTGCGGTTGTTTTTTTTATTACACAAAATCATAATAAACAATATTATTTACTTTATACATTTTCAAGTTTCGACTTAACATTTCCTTGGATAAACCATTTCAATACGCTTCACTCTGTCTGTAGTTTTATTCTTTTTATGTTGAAATAAAACACATAATTTCGAATTGAAATTTTCACATTCAAAAACTTTGTTGTACCTTAAATTACATTTGTTACAGTTTTATTAACCTGTAATTAATACCTCTTTCTTTTTTTTTACTTACTTAAAAAGTTAGTATTTCCCAATGGACCCTCTAACCTGTCAAATGTTTGACTATTAATTAACCTTCTGCCATTAAATGCAAAAGGTTTCACTAAATTGCATTACTTAAAAACATAATTTAAAGTGTAACAACAACCTTAACTCTTTTATCAAAGTTAACAACTTAAATAACCCTTACAAAGTACATTTATTTTATTAACAAACTTCACAATCACTTACAATTGCAATGTAAAAATACTAGTGTGTGGGGGAGCCTTTCAAAGATATACTGACAACTTTTGTTTCCTTTTAACTGGGCGTCAGAATCCACGTGTTCCCAAAAAAATGGCGCCGTTACGGGGAAGCTAAGGCCCTAAATACAACACAACATTATAACAGTTTAACAACATGGTTTAGAACAGCGGCTACAAGTTCTTCAACTTGGTTAGCGGGGCCATTTTAAACATATTTATCTTTTGCAAACCTTTATGGGGGATTCAAATTTGTGATTTAAAAAATGCCAACAGTTTTTAACCAACCTGTTTATGGTGGGGGCAGGTGAAAACAGAAAGTAATGAAAGGACAACGTTGGTGTTCGGTTTCCTTCAAGGAAATTTGCTTTTTCTTGAAAGGAAACCCGGGAAAAAAACGTCCGTCGCTTTTAATCGGTTAACCCGGAACCATTTGAATATCAAAACACAAACGTTTCGCCTCACCAACTTCACTGCAATCTTCAAAGCGCCGCGTTTAATGACATGAAAAAATAAACAGAAAAATTGTACAAATAAATGCATGTTCTACTCTAAATTAAATAAAATTAATAATTATATTTATTGTGGTTTCCAACACATCCCAGGGGTTTGCCCACATTTAAGCAAGAATTTCCTTAATTATTTTATAGGCAAGATGGGTTGAAACTTTCTGCCATCCAAAACTAGCGAAATCAAACAATAAATAACTTATTTGTTTTTGCCCTAAAGCCCTACAAAGCTATTAAACATTTTGATGCGAGACTCGGTTGCAACAATCCACTTTATTTACAAATGATGTGTAGGCCTACACATAGAAATATTGCTTTTTCATTGCTCCCAGTATAATAATACAGAAATAGATATAACTTATATATAATTTGTTTATATAACTGAATAAATACAAATTCTATCTACAAATTCTAAGTGTTACAATACAATTTTGAGTGTTTACATTAGTTCTTAACATTACAACTTGTAACAAGGATTTACAGATTGAATGGATATACATGGAGTACATTATTATGTACAGTATGAATACATTATATACAGTATGCAGGATTTATATTGAAAGGCATTATGATTTGTGTATTTAAAAATGTGCATTTAACCTTAACAATGTAATCTATAATCAAATTAAGTGGTATTTTGGTTTTAAGAGGCTATTCACAATGTTTGAAGATGTGTCAGGAGTGTTCTTCTGAGCCTTTTTGATGACTGATTATGATGGTTACGGTTGGTTGGATGCCCATTTCGGATCCTGGGAAATAGTTGATCTCAGAAAGCTGTTTGGTTTCATAGCAGTAACTTGGCTGTTTAGATCCTGAGTACAGGAAGGGGTGGTTACACAGGGAGGGCCGGAAGGGTTGAAGGAGCATATTCATAATCGTCCAGTTGAAGGGGTCAATTTATAATCCATGTCAGAATCAGAGTCACTGTCATAGTCATCAGCTGAAGCCCTGTGCAAGAAATTCATGTTTTCTGCTCCAGACAAAACTTGAAGGTAACAGGCTCTCGCTTGCAACTTCCTCTCTGTGATGTTCTGCCGCTTTCTGAGGATGGTGCTCTGCAGACCTCCAACCCCTCTTCACTTAGGACCCAAGGCAAATCTTAAAAGTAAAACACAATAAGATAAAGCCAGTGTTGGAATAACATAATGGTAATAATGTTTTTCTGTTTATGACATTTATAATTTAAATACATACTTTGCATTGTCTCACTGGAAAGCAGGCAGGACAGCTCTTTCAGGCCTTCACGGGTTTGAAGAGCTCTCCAATGGTGGTCCATCTCAATGAGAACAATCTTCTTCTCCTCTTGGAGCCTCCTTATTGCATTGACAATGTCAAATGCCCTTCTCTTGGTCTTTAGATCGACAGAGTCTGGATTGCATTCATGGAAGAGACACAATTGTGTAAAAAATATGTCAGACTTATACAGACTTATATACATACTTATATGCATACCACTGTGTGGTAGCTGCCATGGCCAAGCGTTCTCCTCCAACAGAGTTTACAGAAACAAGATTTTCTGTACTTGGAGCCATTCTGTTGTAACTCTCTACAACCAAGGTTAGGATCTCCTTCTCCTTCCTGATCTTGCACCGGATCCGGGCACGAGCTTTGTTGCCGTCTGTATCTTTATAAAGTCGCTGAGAGCGTCTCTTTATACTTGCAACCAGGACCTCAATTCTGCTGGCCAAGGCATCAGCATCATCGGTAGTGGTTTTTGTTGATGTTGCTGCTTAGAAAAAAGTATGTGGTTTAATACATCATATTAAAACACTTATTAAATAGCTTCACTTCAACATAACCAGTCTAGACACATAGCTTAATTACAATTTGAACTACAGTAAGATATAGCCTAATTGGGATAAAGTAATATTGTACTATTCTTATTTAATTTGTAGTTACATTTGAACAGCATTTCAAACGACAAATTAAATTATGTGAATAGCGAAGCAGTACGTTTAATTTCTTTATAAATATCAGTTAGATGGCAATCTGCATTAAAATAAATAGAAAAATCAGTAATACTATAATAATCATCCACTTGTATTGATCATTTTGAGC
>NW_011361272.1:0-1019 GCF_000735185.1 Notothenia coriiceps
GCAGGAGTTTTATGAAAGAAAATATATTTCTCTGTGCTCAAAAATGTTCAAGTGTGCGCTCAATCGCATTTTCTAGGCTCAACATGTTTCATTGCGTGCTCAGGATAGAGGCACAAATATAACGCCATACCCTCAAGGTGTGTGTGTGTGTGTGTGTGTGTGTGTGTGTGTGTGTGTGTGTGTGTGTGTGTGTGTGCAACACGTTCTCACTCCCAACCCGTCACATGTTGACGGACGGTCAGGGCCCCTCCCCTTCACCCTATGACGGACAGGGTACCCCTTGACCGTCAGGCTTCTACGGGCAGGGCGTCCCATAGACCTTCATAGACCACGTGATCAACAACAATGGCCGACCTTCGTGTTATTCTCGGTGGAAAATGCCTATTTTAAGGTTCATTTCGCCATTAAAATGCGTTTTGATGTCATTTTATGCGATTAATATGAGTTGTTATTTCTGATTATTTGTGCAATAGATGTACATGATGTTTAGTTTGCTAGTTATGATGAAGATTACTTCATGAATGTGTACACATTCATGGTTGCTATGGACGCTGCAACAGCTCCCCGTTCTCAGCTGAAGCGTATCGATGAGAGTAAAACCTACGTCATTTCCGGGCAAAAATTACGGCCCCGCCCACTTTTTGGGGAAAACAACGCTGTCATTTGAATGGCGGTCAATACAAATTCTGAAGTTTTTGCCCATCTGATCCATTTTTTTTGAAAACCGTGGATTTTTGGATCTTCAAAGAGCTCGATTACGATGGCCAGTCAGGCAAATAATTACATTCGATCATTGGTAATCGACAAACGGTCTTGATATATGGTTAAATTAAAATCAGTATAGCGAGGCTGTAATTTCTCCAGCTGTTACTCTCATGAGTGAGGCGGAACATAATAGTTTTATCATGCCAAAAAGCTGCTGTGTCGTTTATTGCACCTCAAACATTAAAACAAATCCAGAGTTACGTGTTTCTGTACTTCCTCTAAGAAGAAAGGACAGTAACAGAAGATCTCTGTGG
>NW_011361273.1:0-6275 GCF_000735185.1 Notothenia coriiceps
TCCGTGCGCAAAGCATTGTGGGGGATTTTAAGTCCAAGTATGCTGGAGATTGGAACAGTCCTTCGGCGGCACTCGATGACGTAGCATCCTTGAAATATTGGCTTGGAAGCCAGAATCCTCGAGATTGAGAAACGACCGGCTTCTTCTTCTTCTTCTTCGCCTTCTTCTTCTCTCGTTTTTTTGGCGGATTGCAAACAACTTTAAGGTGCATACCGCCACCTCCGGAGTCGGCTTGACTCGGTTTGCATTTATAGAGAATGCACACGTGTGTTTAATCGTTAATGTCAGATATGTACTAAGTAAATACATTTGTTCCTGCTCAAGATTAGATTCAACTTTATTGTTATTGTACAGTTTACAGATACTGAGACAACGAAATGCAGTTTAGCTTCCAACCAGGAGTGCAACAAGCAGTAAAGTGAAAAGTAATGTACACAATCTACAGAATAAAATATAGAATGAATTGAATGATGAATAAACAGTGAGGGGTATGAATATACACAGCAGCCTGTGAGCAGTATGAGCAGTGTGTATGAATATGCTAAAATATATAAAGTATGAAAACGGTAAGCAGTGCAAGTATAGTATAACATATATAGATATGAATTTCATGATGATAAACATTGTGGAACAATGATGAAAAATGTGAATGGAAGTGGCGACGTAAAACTGACACCAAACAACAACAAACTTTTGCCGAGCCAATCGGAGAGTTTCATCAGCAGCACGGGGTAAAAACCACCAATGAGCGCTCAGCTCGAGATACCAGCGAGTCGTTTCCCATCAAGCATTTCGCTTCCGCAGCCCGAGGAGAGGAACTGCGCCGCCTCGCCGCGCCTCGCTCTCAAGGCTGCGGGCGTCTTTGTCCCGCGAGATTTCAACGTCTCATGTGAGCGAGCCTCCAGAGCAAGTCAGACAAAATGACTAACCATCATGCAACGCACGAGCAAGACGTTGATCGAACTTCCGCAAGTCTGCGCAGGTCTCGCTTGTCTCAAACAAGCCTTTTGTCTCTCCTGCACAATCTCATCGGATCCCAATATGGTCATTTCCTTTGTATCAGCAACCAATCGTGAAAGTACAAAAGGGTCTTAAACCAAGAAACAAAATCTCATTCGTTCAGATGCGTCACTTGATGTACTAAAACACTTCCTTGTTAGCTTTCCGCAAGAAATTGAAATCTCAAAATGGCAAAAGAACGGCGAAAAAAAACGTTCAAAGAGAAGACAACAACAATTGTCATTTGTACGAAGCAAGGTTATACAAAAAACAAATGACCCCGAACATGAAATAGCTTCACGGAGTGCGTCGAGGCGCAAGCTGTCATCCAGAGAAAAGGAGGGTATAGCTAGCGCCACACTGCAATCTTTAAAGGTCGTTTTCTCAAAATTAGTTTTTTCTCCTACTCTAGGAGTTAGAAATGTCCACTTCAGTCTATCAATTATGAAGGCTTTTACAGAAGGGTTTGTTCATATATCATTCATAGCCTGAATTATATAACATTTTATACATAAAAACATGGCGAAAATTGATATTTTAGGGCTGTTGACAGTATTTTCTGATTGATGGAGTGATAAAAAGAGATATCCAAAATCCCTTCTGTAAAAGCCTTAGATACTAATATGACTACAAAAATGAAACAAGAATTTTGAACCTGGCTTTTAAGTTCAGATTTCGGTTCCTGAAATGTGTTAAAATATGCGCATATTTAGTGAGATAATGGATCATTTGCATATTTAAACATGCTATTTCAGAAAACTTGTAAAACAAAAAACAATTGCCTTATTGTAAGTAATTAACTGGAGACATTTCTAGCTGATAAAAATATTACCCTATTCACCTGGGGTGTCTCGCCTTAAGTACAATTATCCGAGTACTTCTCCAACCTCAGCTTTAAACAACTGTTATTGTTATAGTTACATTTCAGCCACGCGCGTTCCCTGGATTAGACTGTTTAGAGCAGTATGTTTCAGCAAAGCTCAGCAGTCCTACCTGTCTTCGATGTCAGCTCGACGCTGTCTTGTAGCATGCAGTGTAGAGTTCTGTCAGTGTGAATGTGTTTTGTTGGCGTCGTTTCACAGAGTATCTTCAGCAGCCAGAGACCTGGAAGTACTCAGCAGCAAACGTTGAAGCAAATAACCCCCTTAACCTGGTACGTCATCACGTTTTTCTGGGGGGGGAAACGTAACAAGCGTAAACAAAATGCACTTCGAAACAACGTTTTAGCTAAATAACCAAACTCAAATGAAAAACCAGTGATATCAATGGTGGGATACGACATACATAGAACAGATATCCTGTTAACTGTGGTTAGAAATACGTGACGAATGTGCGATTAAGCATAGTAACGTTAATGACTTTTAAGCTAGGACCGTAACCAGCTAACGTTAGCTGCACACGCACCTAAATAAAGACGGTGACATCTTTTATAACGTGAATACAAACGGGTATAAAATGGTTACATTCATTTAAAGTGATGTTTAAACATTTAATGTACCTGAATTCTCACGTTCCTGGACATAAACGTCGGATCGTCTGAATGCTTCCTCAGCAACTTGTAGTACTGCTAGTTGCACAATAACATAGAGAAACTGTCCAATCACAGCGCGACGCCTGCCAAGTCACGTGTTCTTCTAACTGATCTGGAGTCAGATTTTCTCTCAGAGCGATTTATAGAAAGGACTCACACCCGACCCCGAGTCTGCTCCTGTTTTACCTAATTTGCCACAGCTGTGTTGCTAAGAAAAACAAGGCAAGCTATTTGTAGATTTTTCTAGGACAATGCCATCCATGATTTTGAACATCTACTGGAAAATGTGCTTTATGTTAATCACCCCAAAAAACATTCATAAATATAAATACACATTTGCTATCCTAACCTTTCATATTATCAATATGTCAAATGCAACAAAATAGTACAAGTGGCACACCATACAAACATGTCAATTTCAACAAAATATGTAATGTTAGATACTCTATTCTATTGGTATATCTCCTTTTGATATGTATATATTTACTGTTTGTTGTATTTTTAAATCATGTTCAATGCCTTGTTTACATGCTGCTGGCTGTAAGAAACACTTAATTTAAATTATATATGAATTCTTTATTGAGTGACGATCACAGAAAACGATGTGAAGCTGCAGGGTACATTTTGTTTTATGTGCGGACAGTATCTCCCCGGGGCGGACACAAGATGGCGCTGTTTTGCACTCACACAACCGGAAGCGAAATGACATCCACATCACATCCGTGAACAAGAATAGCAACAAAACCCAGTCCTGTCACAAAAGTTCTGATGTAAGTATATACTTTTATAACGTGATTTTAGAGAACAAAAATGCAATATGTCTTATTTCTATCCGCGTAACACATCCTACCTCCACCGTGTACATTATCGCTGTTATTATCCGTAGTTAAGATGAACGTTAGCAGAGAAGCTAGCTGTTGCAATCTTTTCAACTAGCAGAAAAGTCGTTTTTTCTACACACTGATTTTATTTATCTGTAAAACATGTTCTGGATTGAACAACACTATCTGAGTTACCTCATAAATGAACACTTTAAGGGCGGATGCTAGCACAGGTTTCCTGAGTATCCTGTTTTTAGTGATGTGGCACTGACCAAGCCCTGTTTACTAAGATTTTTCCATTACCCAAATACTGCTCTGTAGCTAAACTGAGCTAGCTTTAGTGTGAAGTGTAGGCTTCTTGCTCCTGTTATAAACAAAGTAGTAACACATTAATTACTACTTACTTTTGAAATAAATGCACACGTTTGACCTTTTTTTCTGAAATACTGTGATACTCTTTCAAGACTTTTTAAATATTAAGTTCACCAAAAAAATCATGATTGATGCCTCTAGCAATACATGTTTCAACTCATTGTAATTCATAAAGTAATCGACTCTTAACCTTTGTGAAGCTAAATCCAGAATGTTTGGTGTTTTGTATTATTTATTTATATATATATATATATAGTGCATATTGATCACTGTAGGGAAATTCAGGTGTCATAGCAGCCAGAATAAGAGACAAACACAGATAGTACACATGAGAATATAAATAACAATAACAAATAATGTAAGAATAAAACATGTAGAAGCAGTATGAATAGAATTAACATGAATTAAACTTGGATCAGGTGAATGTACACATATATACACATATGTGAACATTCATCTAGTTATGTATCTGAATTTGACTTGACTAGTTATCTGATAAACAGAGAACTGGTTAATCAAGTGTGTCAGCAGTAGCGCTTGGAATACCAGTCGTTCAGAATCGTTTCTGTATATAGAGACAGAAACGTTTGTTGATACTCAGGTGATCACTTTGTTTGTGCCTGATAAAACATCATCTTTAGGCCTATTTTACGCTAAACAGCTAAATAAATTTTAGATACGAAAATTGTGTTTGAATGGTATTTATTCATGTGTTTTTGCATTACTATTGCTTTGCAGCAGACAGTCTATACATGCCATCTGGAGCTCCGTCGGGGGAGAACTGCCTTGTAGACATGGACAGCAAGGCTGGAGATATGTTCGGGTCTGAGGACGCTCATCCTACTGGGACAGGTGGAGCTGGAATCCTGGCAAAGTAAGGGCCTATACATTTTCATTATTAAATAATTAAATGTGCGCGAAATGTTTCACACAATTATAAAGATGATGCTATTATCACAGGGGCTTGTGATTTATATTTTTCTCAAATGTCTTCCCTATAGCCCAATGGAAATATAAAGTATCTGCTATTATTGTTGACTATGGATACATATAGCCTCCAACTAGTCTCTGTAGGCCTGCTTATGAATTTCCTAATAGTAAATAACAATTGAGATAAGATAAGACTTTATTTATCCCAAAGGAAATTGTTGTGAGTTATAAAAACACAATAAACACAGCAGCATAATAATAAAACTGTACACTAATATTGCAGTAAAAAGAGCAATTAAATATCTACAGGAAACATAGACGGTCACATAATTCATGTAAATATTAACAGTAATACAGGCTTCCAAGGTTTTAAAAGGTTTACAAGGCTGTCAATCTTAAAACTAAATATGGAGTTAACACTAAAACAAAAATGTATCGCTATGCAATCAGTTCTTAATATATGTTTCCAATGTTATAGGCTCTGGCTCCCTAAAGGCTTCTCGATCAGTATGGCTAAAGACTGGATCGACAAGCGTCGGCTGTCCATTCGCCCTTGGGCCGGCTTCGTGGATCAACGCAAGTTTTCCAAACCCCGCAACTTTGGAGAGATGTGTCAGAGGATGGTGAAAAACGTGGAGACTTTCAACAGCAACTACACCTTCATCTTCCTGGGTCTCATCCTCTACTGCATGTAAGGCCAATGAAAATCATTAGTGTTGATTTGTCTGTGGGAATGTTTACTCAGCTCTTTCTCACACAATCTGTGTCCAATACACACAGGAATTTACTCAAAAAGTCCAGGGGCCTCATTTATAATGCCGTGCGTAGGATTCACGTGGGAAGGTTGCTTACGTAGTAGAAATAATAAAAAAAATAGGTACAGACATTTTCCGACATTTTCCGATTCACCAAACATTGCGTACCGGTGAGGAAAGTGCGTACGGCACTTCCTACGTCGGTTTCCCTTTTATAAATCACAATCCACTCGAAACGCGGTGCAGCTTTTGCGGGCTTCACGTAACGCCCGTATTTGCCTATAAATAGTCAAAGAAACGCCCATTCATTCATTTTGACTGACTGCATGGAGAAGATCGCAGGAAATGACGACAGAACAGCTAAAAAAAATCATCTCACACCGTGTCAGATTTTGGTTATTTTGGGGAGGTCGAGATAAATCATATTGTTTGGTGGATGCAGTTTGAACCAGAGTAGCAGCATGGAGATCGGATCGTCACCAAAATAAATAAATAAGTGGTCCGAAAAAGGTTAATGACAAAATAAATACACATAGCCTTCCTCAGGCAGTGTGTTTGTACCGGGGACAGGAGACCCCCCCTTGATGAGAAACTCTAAGAAATGATCGGGGAATCCCTCCGGAGTGGAGTCATGACGACTGGATCTGAATTATGTTTTTGTATTTGGTGGTTTGTGTCCCAGCTGTCGATCAGCTGTGCGCAGCGTCTCCACTGCAGCCTGTGCATCTCATATTAAGCCTGACAAAGTCTTAACGTCTAATATATTACTTTCCTGCAATGTTAACTATTGTCAAGGACTTATTTAACTGATATTATACATATGTATTATACTCTTATAAGATGTATGTAGATAGTATAAGAAATGTG
>NW_011361274.1:0-4690 GCF_000735185.1 Notothenia coriiceps
CAAACTTGTCATCATGCGTGCATTCTGCTAACTGCACTGTCCATAACTATTTGATAGGAATACATTTCTAGCCTAGGCTATTTCCTTGTTTTAGTGGGCTCGTTTGTGGGATGTTGCGGATGAGTTTCACCGAGACCGCCTGCTCTGAACAACCAATCACCGTACTGACCGCTTCTAAACTCATGCACGAGAATCGACGTAATCCATAGCAACGGCGCGTCACTCTTAGTTCACTCTTAGTGATTTATCCTTAGTATGAGTAGGTCTCAGCGGCTTTGTGAATAACTTTTAAGAAAAAACTCCTACGTAAAATGTTTTAGCGCGAGTTAGGAGCACTCCTAGCGGTAAGATAAAATGCTTTGTGAATACGGCCCCTGAACATGAGAAGAATAGGGACATTTTAATGAAAGGAGTATTCGATGAGAATTTATTTTATTTTTCCACAGTTATGCCGTTGGAAGGCACAGAAAGTCAGACATAAAATCTGAAAATTCTTTGACATGTCATTCTGTCAGGCAGTAACACACAATGCATTTGGCTGTTAAGTACAGTATGGTGGACCTGTGCTTTTGGTTTTATCATGCAGTTTGTTTTATAGCTGACATAAATATGATCCAGATATATAAATAAAACCAATCCTAGCATTTATATGCTGGCATTAGGTGTACTTCTCCTTACACAGAACACTGGTACTTATTATAATCCATCCCACTGTTTGTGTGCAGCGCTCAGTTTGACCTCAGAGGACAGAAGCTGACTAACTCCTGTGTGTTTAACAAGAGATTATGCAGAACTCGCAGCGCCCGCCCTCCCACTTCCTTCTGGATTAATGTCTGTTTTCACACCATGATGTTAAGCAGCCACATTAAGAGGAGGACTTGTCATGCCATCACAAGTTGTATTCCTGTCCAACAGTTGCAGGCTCGCCTCTGTATACTAATGAACATTTGATTAATTAAAACATGTTGTGGGAGCTGTGGCTGGTGCTGGTTCATAATGGGGGGGGGGGAGTCAATAGCAGGCGGGCAGCTCCCATTACATCACTCTACCCACATGCTGAGCTGGGACTCAGTGATGTCACTCCGTTTACTCAGCCGTTTGTTTTCCTATGAGTATCCCTCTTTGCCAGCTTTGTGTCGACTCTAAAACTACATTAGCTTAATGTCTGTTGCCTTCTACCGGCGGTAAGAGAGTTGCCCATTAAAACAACATTTCTTTTTTTTTAAATCACAGTGTGAGGGTTTTCATCATTATACTACATTTATTTTTATATATTTTTTTATTTAGTCAGGCACAATGAGTTACATTTATACAGTCTATATTTTTCCCTTCCCCCCCTCCCGGTCCTACATAGTAAAGTAAATAAATACATATATAAGTATAAATAAAGTGATGTAAAAGATAATTTAAAAAAAATTAATAGATAAGGAAATAAAGAATAATGACAATAATACATGTACCCATATACTCACATATGTGTACCCACATATACACATATATATATATATATATATGTGTATGTGTATATGTGTATGTGTATATGTGGGTAAATACCTATACCCATACCCACACATTTACATACACATATACATACACATACAGTACATATACACATACACATACATACATGTATATAAAAAAATATATATACATTGATAGTCCCCCACTTTCTTCCTAACTTAGTGTTCAACCATTTCTGACGCTTTGTTTGCTTTGCAGAGCTCAATTATCGTTGCTCCAGCACCTTTTACAGGACCCCCAGCTGTACGCTTTTAAGAGCTCCAGGAGACGTTAGATCTGTGATTTTTCGACGGCTTTCCAGAGGGAACCTTGGGGGGCGCTGAACACGTCCACTGTTGCCAATGAAAAAGGCTCCAATAAGGCAAAAAACACTACTTTTTTTCCTGTAAGACCCCTAAGACATAATTCCAGAGAACAACAACCTCTCTCTGCTTGATAACCGTTGGCCTCCAGATGATCCATAGTGAAATGATACAGCTCAAATGTATTCCAAGAGAATTAAAGGAGAGTGTAGATACAGTATCATGACCAGGGCTGCTCCGGACAGATGGATTGTGCTCAAATTATCTGGCTGTCTTAGTGACTTAGGATGTCAAACTGATAAGATACTGGGACCGTGTCCACATGATACAAATAATACAACCTAATCAAGGGTGAAAGTGCACTTCCTCATACCAAGCCTTTAACTTATTACCTCACTGAGGTTATTGTTAAATTCTGCAGGGACATAATTTGAGTGAAGGCATCAGCGTCATGCTATACATTCTACCTATGAGTTGAGCAGGGGAGAAGAAAAAAAAAGGAGATTGAAAGTCCAAGTTCAGTGAGAGTGCAGCCGGCTCTGGGTTTCATCTGATTTGCGGTGGCAATAAAAAAAAAAAAATCAGCAGGCCACATGCCGGTCGTCTCAGATGTGTTTTGGATCGAAAATAGGATTAATGTGCTAAAGTGTGATTAGAACGGTTAAACACGATTAATTGGAACGGACTCCGGTCGCCCGGGGAGCTGGGGGGTGGAGGCGTGCGTGTGTGTGTGCGTGTGTGTGTGTGTGTGTGTGTGTGTGTGTGTGTGTGTGTGTGTGTGTGTGTGTGTGTGTGTGTGTGTGTGTGTGTGTGTGTGTGTCAGGGTGTTTCTAGACAGATTCCAGCTGAACCAAGTGGACAAAGTGTGCTAACTGTCCAGGATTTTCCATGTCTCTCCTCCCGTGTGTGTGTGTGTGTGTGTGTGTGTGTGTGTGTGTGTGTGTGTGTGTGTGTGTGTGTGTGTGTGTGTGTGTGTGCACAAGTGCCTTTTCCCTTTGCATTTTCTCATAGCCAGCTTGTCTCAGAGCAGATTGAACACAGCTGAGAATGTTGGTGTAGGCCTGCAGCAGCGTCCTGGGGGAATAGGCAGGAACCACGAGGCTGGACTTGGCTGGCCCTGCGACGGCTGAAGACTGCCATGCACCCAGGGCAGGGGTCCAGGTGGATCGCTGGGGAGAGGGGAGTAATTTGGGGGTTATTTAAAATGATCTATTAAACCCCTGAACTTTAATCAGGGTCGCTACTATACTGACAGCCATGATTTACCTACAAATCAGTAGGACGGGGATGGGAGGGGATAGATAGAATCAAAATGGGACCACTTCACTGAATTATTTCTGGGGCACCGAGGCGTTAGCATTGATGAGGAAAATAAGAAATTCCTCGAAAACGAAACAACTCAAAATCATCCGCGCCGGGCTGTTGACAAAGAAAGTGCTGTATTATCCTTTTCCATCAACGTAGCCTCCTGGTATTAGCATGTCTCAGCTGAAGGGGGGGCTCTTCCCTCCATCCCGTCAGCGGGGTCCAGAATACCTCACACAGGGTGCTTGTTTGAGTTATGTGTAAATACAGGCTGCCTCTGACAGACACCCAGAGTCAAACTGGTTTACGGCGGGCCATCAGAGCCAAAGAGCAGAACCCAGCGCTCACAAGTCGTTACGCCCCCCCGCCTGTCACTGGGGTAATTGAAAAACCGCAGGGGTGTGATATAATCCACCGCCAGATTACAGACAAGTACACACATAAATACACAATCATCGCAGAACAAAGACCAGGACAGACCCATAAACACGTAATCAGGCTCTGGTGAGGCTGCGGCTAACTGTTTGATACAAAGGTCTCTGTCGGTTAATATTGTTGCAGATCAAACATCCAAAGTTCTCCCCTCCACAGCCTGTCAGCCATGAAGACTTTTACAGCTGAAATATTTGTTGTTTCTGGGAATTTCAACAGGATTTCAAAAACTCATGTGAATATAATTGCCTACGTCATTTAAAAAATATCAGTTTATTGCAATATTCTGATGCATTTTCTGAATGTTATGTTCAGTGTTCGACTAAATCAAGTCTTTAGGGCACAGCTAAACAGAGGGAAATATGATGGTCTTGGTTTTATACGGCTGAAGTAAAGAGTCACAACTGGGAAGCATTTACATATTCCCTAATCATAACCAAATTATCATCTTTCCTGACTGAAGTGATTCAATTTGTTGGGATTTGGTAGGAACTATCTGTTTATCAACAAATATGACATATATATAAATACATATATATATAGTGGTGGCTGGGGCTCCGGGGGGGAATGGGCGTATACAGATGGAGCACTGAATTTCAGACTCCAGCTTACTCCTGCCTACGACCTGCCAAAGACCAGTATAGAGGAATGTTAAGCCCTCCCACTATTTTCCAAGAGGGCGTTGCCAGATTTTCAATTTCAGGTTTTAACCAGGAGATGGCGCTTCATTCACAAATACAGAAAGACAAGTTTCATGGACTTTCAGTTGTGTTTTAAAGAGCATTTGAACACATCAATATTTTAGATCAACTAAAGTATATCTAATCTTGTAATTCAATAATATATAGTCTTTATATATTAAATAATCATAATTATAATGTAAATGTTTACATTACACTTCTTTATTTGTTATGCTCATACTTTAACCTTTACAATCGTTTGCTTTAATATGCAGTATATTTTTTGTATATTTTTGTGTTTGCTTCCTCCTGCTCCCTTTCGGACACATACTGTATGATTTATTATTATTATTAATATGAAGATATTATTAAGATAAGATAAGATGTTACTTTATTGATTGAACATTTTAGTTTAGAATGTGCTGTCCCACGGTAATTCAGAAGGCTCAC
>NW_011361275.1:0-24541 GCF_000735185.1 Notothenia coriiceps
ACATTCAAACTAAAGGAACCAGCCTGTTTGGAAAATGTAAGAAGTAGAAAGTACAGGTATTTGGGTTCAAAGTGTAAGAAGTAGAAAGTACAGGTATTTGTGTTCAACATGTAAGAAGTAGAAAGTACAGGTATTTGGGTTCAAAGTGTAAGAAGTAGAAAGTACAGGTATTTGTGTTCAACATGAAAGAAGTAGAAAGTACAGGTGTTTGAGTTCAACATGTAAGAAGTAGAAAGTACAGGTATTTGTGTTCAACATGTAAGAAGCAGAAAGTACAGGTATTTGTGTTCAACGTGTAAGAAGTAGAAAGTACAGGTATTTGGGTTAGAAATGCAAGAAGTAGAAAGTACAGGTATTTGAGTTCAACATGTAAGAAGTAGAAAGTACAGGTATTTGTGTTCAACATGTAAGAAGCAGAAAGTACAGGTATTTGTGTTCAACATGTAAGAAGTAGAAAGTACAGGTATTTGGGTTCAAAATGTAAGAAGTCAAAGTAAAAAGTCGTCAGAAAGTATTTGTGTTCAACATGTAAGAAGTAGAAAGTACAGGTATTTGGGTTCAAAATGTAAGAAGTCAAAGTAAAAAGTCGTCAGAAAAATAAGAAGTTGAGTAAAATACTAATACCAGAAGAATGTACAGTAACAAAGTATTTGTACTGCACTACTTCCCCCTCTGCCTATCACGTACAATGTGCTAGCCAATAGAAACATGAGTTACAGAAGTGAACAAAGGAGTCCAATGGAGGCGTTTAATGAGATTAGTGCACTATTGCGTGAATAAGCAGCAAAAGTAGAATGCAAATAGTGTCTAATGCACATAGCAGGGATCTTACATAAGGTTGTAACAGTCTTTTGTGTGGTGGTCTAACAGGGGCTGTTGTGGTTCCTCCAAAATATTGACTTTGTCCCCCCTCATTTCCCTTTTTCTCCGTCCCCCCTGCAGGCAAACTGTCCCTGGAGGAGTTTATCAAAGGTGCCAAAAGCGACCCCTCCATCGTGCGGCTACTCCAGTGCGACCCCAGCTCGGCCTCCCAGTTCTGAACACCCCCCCCCGCCCCGCCCTGCTGAGACCCTTTTTCCTCCTCACCCTCTGTTGCTATTGAAACACTCAAATCAATGCATGATGGTTCTCGTCTCTCATATCATTTTTTTTCGTTGTGTGCAAGAATGGAGGAGGGATTTTGAGGAGGATAAGAAAAAGCCATCACTATTATTTGACATCATCATTTTTGTATATTTGGGAAAGCTGAATGGACATGGATATGTTTAATGAGCGTGCAGAAATGTTCCCGAATATCTGTCGGATTTCCAGGAGAGCTTTGTGTGGATTTTTTCGCAGAGTGGGGGATCGCTCCTCCAACACACATGTACATCATGTATATACTGTACGTCTATCACCAAATGAAGTGTATGGTGCACTCTATGGCATTGAAGCAGTATTATGTAGCGTAAATTCCTGGTGTGATCTGAATGGGGGGGTCGGGGTGGGGGTTTATTGGGATTTTACTGCTATATGATCTTTCGCTGAGAAAAAGAAGGCCTAAGATCCCATTAGCTTTTTATTATTATCGATATCTACTGGCATTTTTAAATAGTTTGTACATATTGTTTTTCCTCCGTCATTTCGTTTTATTTATTCATTTGTATTATTATTATTATTATTATTATTGTACTTTGATATGTTCCAGTTTACAGTGACAGAGAGAGAGCTCAGATGGGTGTGCTTTGTGGGTGTGTTAACTGTGAAGAATATAAAACACTCCATAATGCATTTGATCAATCACCTGTGGCACATATCGTCTCAGCCTCCATGTGGTTATGAAGTAAGGCTGTGTCTGAATGTGTGCACGTGGACATGCAATGAGGCTTTACAGTATTATCACGTTGTGTTGTTTCTAATAAGTATTCTTTAACACAAGCAGTAAACTTAAGATAGTCGTTAACCTGTCACACTATACTGCATGATCCTATGAACTGATAAAAACCACAAAAAAAGTTAACGCACAGCAGTATCTTTTTGTAGCGCTGCTGCAGCCTGCTCAGCACTGTACCAGGCAGAAATTATTGAGTATTTGTCTTGCTTTGGGACAAACCCTGCCTTCCTCCTCCACGCTTTTTCCTCTCCCTCTGACAGACAGAGAACTCACTAAGGGCTCGTTCATCACTCTCCAGCTGAATGCTTTTATAACCTCCTGGAAGATTAGTCTGCTTACAGAGCAATTAGATGAAGGGACATGTTTCACCAGGTACTTCTTTGTGGTTAGCAGACAGAAATCAGTGGCTGTGTTCACATTAGCACTGATATACAAGCTTTACTTACTTACTTACTGTTTGGAGCACCAAGAAACTGGAACTTGTCGAGACATCACATCAAAATACACCTGCAACGTATCCTCATGGTTCCTATCACCCCTTTTCCACTGAACGTCTGTTTGATTCTAGTTTGATTCTACGTAATGAAGTCACCATCTACGTCACAGATTTTCTCAGCAACGCCGTTTACAACAACAACAATTATTCCTACAATCGGGCATGAGCTCCGAACCGGCGCTGGAACGGCTTTGCTGGAAAAGGGGTGTGTTTGCATGTGAATATCAACCAAAACGTTATAATTGCTGACCTGAATAAACTTCCGTCTGGCTGGAAACAACTTGGTTTAGGAAACACAACGACTTGATGAGGTTTAGGAAAAGAGCGTGGGTTTGGTTAAATTATTTACGGAAAGAGTGGTCCCCTATAGGTGTAAGTCCGATGTTTTTAGACCAACTTGTACACGGTACAAACTCATTGCATAGGATATATGAAGTAGCCTATAAGTGCGTATGAGAACAGCCTGTCAATTTGGTCTCTCCAATTCAAATTAAAAGACTTCAATCTGTGATATTACAGTTTTAAAATACGATTCAAACGTACCGTGCATTTTGTAAACACATCCACTGGTTGCGGTATTCCAGCACCACCATGTATTGAGTGGAGCGATTTAAGGCCTCCATTGTTTTAGAAGTTTAACATATTCTGTTTGTGAAGAAGCTAAATGTTGGGCAGACTGAGAACACGCTGTACAATGCATCATTCTGTTAAAGGGACCTTCAGGTTCTTTACTTTAAGAGGCTGATAGATAAATGTATACAATATATAAGTGTTTTTGAGATTAAGAAGTGATGAAATCATATACTCGTTTACTGGATTTAAGTGCAATACTAACATACTTTACTGGAGTATTTTCACATTTTACTACTTTAATCTTCTATTCCAATGCATTTTAGAGCGAAATATTAACATACATATTGATATAGCCTACACATATTTACAACTGGAGTTAATTTTTCAGATTGATTTAATTTTAGATTTAAGTAAGACTTTATCAGTTATTGTTAATGTATCGTTATTATTGTAGGGAAGAGCCTGACACGAATTAAATAAGAAAGACTCACAATGTTTTTAATATTGTTTTGCAGATGGACCTTATGATTTATGATTCCTTTGTTTAAATGTGATTGTGTTTGCAGTTGTTTCCTATCTGTGATGCAATTAAATCGTTTCTGTCTTTACAACATTCAGTTTTAAAGTTTTAGTGCCATTTTAAGCATATATTAATTATAATCGGGATAAAATCTGAATTATTTTTGGCCAGGACAACCGTGACATGACATATTAATATCTAACTATGACAGTGTTATGTATGAAACTACAAAACAAGTCAAATTTAACTCCAACTTTAAGTGCTTCAGTACTTTTCTCATCATTTGATTCTTTTGTTAAAATGTCCTTTTGAAATCACTGAAAGGCTTCACTGAAACCAGACTAATGCAGTTATTTAAGGTGGTTGAGTATTTCTATCTAAGTGCTTCGGACAGGCTTCACTGACTTTAAAAAATATAAAGCCCAGCATAATGATTTCTCTGTCTGCCATGTGAGATAAAAAGAAGATTTAAACCAGACTGAACTGGCAAGAGTCCGTTTCTAAATGTGTGTTGCCCAACATTTCACTACCTCACAAATTGAATTCCTGCTGCAGATGAGAGCTGCATGCACCTGACTTTAGGATGGGAGTGTAACTTGAACCATTTGCACAGGAGCTTCCTAACCTCTGCTTTTGGGGATCCTGTCACTGCCTTCTGCTGGTAGGATAAGGAACAACAGTTGCTACCCCCTGATCTAAACTACAGCTTAACCCTTTTCTATTCTCACTGCCTCTGATGAACTGGTACCTTATGTTGGATAAATGCAACCCCTTTCTTTCTTTCTTTCTTTCTTCCCTTCTTCCTTCCTAACCTCCCTTAATTTCCTTCCAATTTTTCTGTTGCATGAAAACCTCACGTGAGGATGTCATGTTTATTCAGTTGGACCTGAAATATACCTATGTGTTTCAAAGCTGCTCGTGTTGACTGTTTCCTTATTTCTGGGTATTGTAAGGGATGGCTTAAAGGAAGATTTCTGTTTTGTTAAAGTGGGGTTATACATGTATGAGGTATCCAAAGTCAGGTTGAAGAAACAGACAGGAGTACTAGCAAGGAAGCTAAGCAAATTACTGCTTTGAAAAACTGTATTTGAGCCACCCTAAAAAAGCCAAACTACAAGGTCAATATGTTTAGAATTGTAGCTTCCGTCTTCTTGGAGGTAAAATTACCGTTTGAGTCCTGTTCTTTGGAGACGAGCATAATGATACTGACGTCATATTAAGGTGATGAGAATATTGCAAATATAACTCAATTAAAGAGAATCTTCTCTGTTCATTTTCAGGTGTATATAGTGTCTCTACTTTAAAGAGTCCTCTCCTGCTGATGTTCAGGTGTATATCAGTATGTAGTGTCTCTACTTTAAAGAGTCCTCTCCTGCTGATGTTCAGGTGTATGTCAGTATGTAGTGTCTCAGCGCCACAGCCTCCCTGCTATAAATGGCTTTGGATAACAGCATCAGCTAAATAAACGGTATCACTTGTTTCATAGCATCTCTCTAGCCTGTGTCTCAAGATAAGAGTAATGTGTGGTCTGACAGCTGAACATTACTGTCATGCATCTCCCTGTGAAGGTACAGCGAAGGTCCTTATTAAGAAACCCCTGACAGGAAGTGGGTAGATGGGTTAGCACCCGTCTGTCAGGGTGTCTACGTGTGTGTGTGTGTGTGTGTGACCAGTCATTCCTGTCAGGCCACTGCCATTACAGTGAAAGGTCTCCTGTCACAGAGTTCACGACAGATACAGAATTATGAATAAAAACTTTATTTACTTGTCGAGTACAATAAATATAAAAACGTGCATTCGTGGTATCTCTTGATCTAACATCAGAAAAATACGAATGCAAACACTAGCATTCTCATCAAGTCAAACAGGCATTTCCATCCTTAATTAAATCAGATAAATTAATGAAGGCACTTTGTACACTTCAGTTTCCTATTGTGCTGTACCTGCCTCCATTATATGTGCAAATTTACTTTAACGATTACTTCCAGAGGGTTGGACAAGAAGATCGATACCAATCGTCTGTGCAAAAACAAATTAATCAAATGGAAAATGTGTTGAGCTGTAGAGGTGTGTGTAGCTGTCCTATAGAAACGAGAGGACTATCAATCCTCTCATTTACCTCTCGGCAAGAAAATAGATTCTCCAAAATGTCAAACTCCTCTTTCAACTCCGAGTGAATCCTTCTACAGGCACCATGTCCTCACTTTGAAGGATTGTCCTCCTCTGTCTGTCCCGATATGAATAGATTCTCACTCTTGAAATACAAGAACAGTTATATTTACAAAACCGGGACCCTGACCCTGAGCTTCAGACATCCACACTGCTAAATAAAAACTTCTCCAGCTTTGAGTTCATAGTTTTGAAGTTCTGAGTTTGATGCATTTGGTCTGAACGTATGTTCAAATCGTCTAAATCCAGAAGCTGGACCTCTCCATGGTCCCTCTCTCCAGAAGTTGGTGCTGCTCCGGTGGATTTTGCTCGCTGCCTGCTCTGGTTTCCTGCCTCTCTCTGTCGGACCTTTTCTTGTGCTGCGAGCGAAGAGGACGTCTCTCTGAGGGAGGAAGACTCTGATGATGTTTGGGAAGATGATGAGGAAGAGGAGGAGGTCTGAGCTGCTGCCTCTGAGGTTCAGGGCAGCTCCTTGAGGATTCAGCGTAACTTCTCTGAGACTCAGCGTAACTTCTCTGAGACTCAGTGTAGCTCCTTGGAGGTTCATCATAGCTTCTTGTAGATTCTGTGTGGCTTCTCGGAGGTTCAGCGTAGTTCCTTGGAGCTTCAGCGTGGCTAGGGGGAGCAGCTTCCTCAATTGGCCTCACCACATTTATCTACACAAACACAGAAACCCTTTTTTCTTAAACCAAACTGCTCTATTGAAAACCATTCTTAACCCTTGCACCTCACACCAGGGAAGTTTCTTGACTTTGTAGTGTTAATGTTGGCTGTCTTGAAATATACTACATTATTTATTGGGAGTTTTTGGTAGAGTTGAACAAACCAAAAACAAAATCACGTTCACCCGATGACCATTATAGCATCATGAATTGTATTATACCATGTTGAGTCAACACTTAAAATGTGATTTTTTAAAGATGTGCCACGATGGGGGTAATACATAATTCTAATTCCCAGAAGACATGTTTGTCCTCAACTTACATCGAAGTAACTTTTCTTAACACGAGACTCAGCAGCACAGTGTGTGTGTTTGAGCAGAAATCTCACCGATCTGCCAAAGTCTCTCTTCCTCTTCCTGTTGGGGCAGCAAGGTAAACCCAGGAATGAGACGCAGACAGCAGAGCAGCGGGCCGAAAACACCATCTGGATCACACAAGTCACGATGAGAGGCACCCAGAGGATCAGAGTGGTGCTCTGCAGAGAGACAGAGGAGTGGGGTGAGCTGCAGACACCAGCTGGACCTAAAGAGGTGCAAGCAGCAGGATACAGTGAGGGTAATGATCCGATGAAGAACGATATTTTTCCTCAGGCGGCTGTGAAGCAAAAACAGAGCAGTGTGTCTGGGACTTTGAAACTTTCTGCACTCTCCTCTGCAAAGTGTTCAGAGGGAATTGCCAGTGGCCATTTGTGAGGTGGGTTGGTTTGCAGACCGCAAAAGAGAATTAATGATTATAGTTTGAAAGTTTGGAGCTTTCTTTGGTATCCAGAATACAATATGCAGGAAGCACTAAAGAAAAACAACCTTGCAGAAGCATCGTTAGTGCCTCTGAGCAGCCATGAGTATCAGAACCAGAAGCCCAAAACATATTTTCAGGCGATGTAACCGGGCCGCTGGGAGCCATGTTGGAGGGTCCTCTGCTAATGGGAAACTGGGAGGGAACAGCTACACTGCAGTCTCAGAAGACAACAACAAAGGAAGTAACTTCTGTACTGATAGCAAGTTTCTGGGTAAAGGATAACTGGTTTATTATTATATTAGGTCTTCATTTTTAACCATTAAATGCGAGGTCCAACGAAAGAGAGCACTCCCAAAATGATAACAAAAACATCTAATTACAGGAATACTGAAAAGACTATTTGGACGCTAGTTCCTCTGCCAAATTAGTTTGGTTTAAGTTTGTTTTAAAGCACGTCTGATTTTCTCACTACCTCTCTTTTTGAAGTGAGGATTGGGATTTGGCGAATCTGAACAAACCTCTTAAACCCCAAAAGTGTCTTTGAACAGAGCGTGGATGACGGTTTCAGTTCCACGTCAGGTCGATATGTCAAGCAAGGTATAGCGTATATAATATTGTTAAAAGAGCTTTCCCTTAAAACTGATTATTTAAGGTTGGCCTTTCTTTAAGGTGGACAAATAGATAAATCTAAGCTAATGTGCTGGTTCTCTCTACCCCACTACCGTCAGCACGAAGAGTCTTACATCATAACCATATTTGCTTTGGCTTCAGGACTATTTGGTTAATTAAAAGATTGTCAGGTTAAATCCACAATATGAAATCGTACCACCCTATTTCCAGCTTGAATACACTTGTATTTATCTGTGGTTAATACGAACGTCTTGTGATGCTGCAAACACACAGATTGCCCGGCAGCTGTCTCCTATTAGAAAACAAATACTGTCTGTGTTATGCATCTGTCTAATGCTGTGTTTGTGCTACTAATGGCAGACGCTGAACTATAATTTAAAAGCTACTGGGGCAGAACTAGCATTGACCTCCTTAAGACAAAGGTCACCTCATAAACTGCAGACCACTGGCCGTGATGAAATGCCTGAGTGTTGCAGATGTGTGTGTGCAGCTGCTGAGTCTGAGCGGGCCTGACAGTCCGTCTGTGGCACCGGAGAGACAGGGTCAGCTTTCTGCCCCAATGTGATGGACTGAGTGAGTGAGTGAGTGAGTGAGTGAGTGAGTGAGTGAGTGAGTGAGTGAGTGACACAGGAGCACACACACACACACACACACACACACACACACACACACACACACACACACACACACACACACACACACACACACACACACACACACACAATATATTTTCCATATTTAATTAGTATTATATCCTTCTTTCTTTTATATATTTTGTATACGTTTTATTTATTTTTTGCACTGTTTTTATAAATGTTATGTCCTAAGTATATTATATATGAAATGGCAACAGAAGCTTACTTTGGATAAGCTGACTAAATAAAGCACATATAACCTTGGGATTATTACGGATACAAACACAGGCTTTTTCACATAAAAAGTAATAAATGAAGTAACCAAAACTTCATACTAATAGCAGAAAATGACGTATATATGCATTGTTGGTGGAGCATGAAATTGTCCTTACCAAAACTACACTCTAGTTATTTTGCATATAGCATCTGTCACACACTCACGTAGATGCGCGTGGGGTCAAAAGGACACTCGTTGGTGATGCTGGAGTAGCCAATAGCGTCGGGGAAGCGGCAGTAAGTCAGGAGGCTCCGCCCATCGTGAAGGATGGTCCTCACCATGGAGACCAACAGACCAATGGCCGAGGTCGCCGCCGTTAGAGAAGCAACTACTCCGACAGTGAGAAGTGACCACGTCTGTGAGAGGAGGGAAGTAAAACAATCAGCGATCAAAACCTGAGGGCTGAGAAAATTAAGATGTAACAACGATAAAAAGGACAGCAAAGATTAAAACAATAGGAATACAGACAGAACACATTTAATCTAAAGCAGCATTAACAACTTGACATATGGCTTTGAAGCTAAATGCAAGGATGAATGCAAAAGAAAAAAAAAGTACGCTTTGTGACCATTTAAACAATGTCATGTCCAATCAAATCCACTTTATTTCTATAGCACATTAAAAACAGAGGGTTTACCGAAGTGCTTCACAGCAAACATAACATTATAATAAAATATAATATTACAATAATAGATAAAAGGCATACATAAGAATTAATACAAGGTACACAAAGGCTATGGACAGACAATAAAAGCTTAAAAATCGATAAAACATAGCTCAGACTGACTCGAAAGTGAGGGGAAAGAGGTGGGTCTTTAGGCGGGACTCAAACAGTTTGAAAGGTAGGCGACAATTTGACATAGGGGGGGGGGCAGGTCGTTCCAGAGCCTGGGGGCTACCGCTGAGAAGGCTCGGTTCTCCTCCCTGGTATTTTCTTGTTTTAGGGACTACTAGAGCAGTCTGACAGCTGACCTCAAAGCCCTTGAGGGGTGTACACCTGTAGGAGGTCAGAGAATGTACTGAGGGGGCAGGACCGTCCCTCCCTACAGGCCTGATCATGCAGACTGCGTGGGGCCTCACCTTGCGTAGGGCCTCATCTTGCGGTCAACAGAGGGAGACTCTCATCTTGCGTAGGGGGGCCGATTCCAACCTTGCGGAGGGGGCCTCATTCTTGCGGCAGGGGACCCTATCACCTTGCGGAGGGTTGGTCTCAACTGAGAACCGAAAATACAGCGCATATTAGTGTTGGGCGCGGCCCTCGGTCTCCCCCCCCGCGCGGTCGACGCTCATGAAACAGAGGGCCTCATCATATAATATTGCGCGGGGCCTCATGTTGGCCAGGGACGGCCCTGCTGAAGCCCATTAAGCGATTTAAAAACATACAATCAAATCTTAAAATGAACTCTAAAATGGACAGGAAGCCAATGGAGGGAAGCCAGAATTGGGGTGATGTGCTCATGCTTGCGGTGTTCATGTCAGCATACTGTGAGCTTACCATGGGAATCTTTGACCATGAAAAACAGCCTCATCCTTTAAAGAGGTCCTATTTTTTGAGTTTTCTCTTTCCTGTTGTGTGTTATAAATGTTTCTGTGCATGTAAATGGTCTGCAAAGTCTTAAAACCTAAAGTGACATCACTATGTAACACTTGTGCTCCGATTTGCTAGCATTTTTGTACGTGAAAGGCTAAGAAGCGGGACACCTTTGAACGGTTTCTTGGTTAAGCCTGTGACACAAGATTTTCATCGACATAACTACACTGAAGCTATGTTCGTTTGACAAATGAAGAACCTTGAACTAATATTAAGCTGTCTTTGGCTCTTTTCTTGCTGTAACAAATACAAATTCCCCCTCTTTGTGATGAATAAAAGGTATTCTCATGCTGATTGACCGATCCCAACAGAGCCAGCCAGCTAACCAATCAGAGCAGACTGGGCTCTGGTTTCAGACAGAGGGTGAAAAGAGAAATTCCCCAGTAGAGACACAGAACAGAAATATGAACCTGAAAAGGTTGGATGACACATTGTTAGTTTTAGTCTTTTGAAGGGACGTGTTGCCGTATCAAAACTCCAAGTAAGTTGTTGCAGCATTTGAAATTAAAGCTATCAGCTATGAGCAATTACAAATGTGGGAAGAAAAGCAGCCAACCTTTCACTTAATAGGTTTACAGAGGGTGAGACATAGCTACAGACATTTAAAAATCACTTTGTGAGTGGTCGAAACTGGATTAGAAATAATACAGGAGACAGATTACAACGTGTATTAGCCAGGACATGTGATACAGGTGTGGACATCAATAAAGGGAGTGTTGAGATTACTTGTTATTCATGCATATGTAATGCCTTGATGGGTTAAGATAACAGGTTGCTAGGTTGGCCCTGTTTACAGTTGATCTTCCAACAATGGGAGCGGGGAGTGGTTAGCAGAGGTAGGTTTGTCCGTGCCTACTCATTCGCTGCTCGTCAGTCCCGTCTGACAGCTGACTTGAGTAAACAGAGGAAACCACGCTGCACCACGGGAAAGAGACACGAGAGAAAAACACTGAACTGTTCCAGCTCCTCACACACCTGGTGGCTGCATGCAAGAGCTCAGAAGACAGACACACAAGTTGGGAATAAAGCGTGAAAATATCAAAGAGAAAGCAAGGTTGCATGAAGTGCAGGGAGACCAACGATAACACGGTTTATAGGAAAACACAATACTAACCAGGCCTTTGCTCTTCTTGTTTTTAGACAGGAGAATAGCCAGAATGCCAACGATGATTCCCTGCAGAGACAAGACAGATACGTTTTAAAGAATAATCATATCACTCTGCTTGCAACCATTTACAACAAATATGATTGTATTCTCATCCAGTCTGAGACACACAAGTTAGCAACCAAAGGAAGGTCAAAAGAATGAAGTATCTGAGCTGTGTCGTCACTACAAGTATTTCAGAAAAGTCTTTGAGGTCCTTTGAAATTTGTTTTTGAAAGCTTGAAGAAAGAAAAACACCCTTTAACTCATGTCTTCCATATTGGCTGATTACTAGATACTCTCCGACTCTAACATATCTCATTTTCTTCCTTTTTTAAAAGTGACATAACATTAATAATATGTTTTTCGTTCTGGAAGAATTGGTTTGAGACCACTATTTCTTAAGGATGGTCCAACATTAAAGTCATACTGAAGGGATTCATAAGGAAATATTTGCTATTTTAAAAACGTATTTATAGTATTGTATAGGAATCTGGTTTTACAAGCAGCCAGTGGAGCAAAAGCCTGCTATATTGATTTTGGTATTAAGAACATTTCTACAGTACTTAGTGATCAATTCTATGAACATTTGAGATGCATTTGTAGCTTGTGGTCTGCAAGGCTCAACCATATCCCTGCTCAAAATACTAAAACTTGACATTACACATCTGATAATGAAAATGCTTTCCTTTGATGTCCTAAATGAACGTAAAATGTAGAATAAGTTTTGTATTTCCGTTATCCTTCCAACACAGTCTCACGGCATTTCGTGTTATAGTCACGAAATTAATTTAATCTATTGATTCGTGTTCACCATCACGATTTTCCCCTTTTTCTTTCGTGTCACACAGAACGATTTTAAAAGCAATGTATTTCTATTGGTAGTATGTTTCGTGCCTGCACCACGTCTTTCTGTCCGGTCGGGCCTTGGTAGACCGGAGGATGTGTGGTTCATAAAAACATTTTCTTACTTTATATCAAGCCACGATTATTGTTTTTATTTTAAAATCGTATAATGTCGGACTTGTCTTGTCGTCCGCGAGGAAAATAAATGGCTCAGAGCCTCAGAATACTGAAATCTGTATTTTTTAAATCTTTTTTTCCTTCTAATTTGTTATTATTTGGTGCAGGCACGAAACATACTACCTGTAGGAGCCAATTAACATCTGTGGGTATAAAGGTAGGAACCTATGTTTGTTGGTGAGAGGTTCCGCCGGAAGTCCATACAGTTTTTGACCACACACGGAGAACACACGGAGCACACACACACAAACACAGGATTACAAACAAGCACAAGGTATTGTGTAAACGGTAATATCGTGTGGTGAATGTGGAAAGAAGCAAGTAAAATGGAAACCAGTAAAAATGGAAATAAATGGACTGTTTCGAACTGGAAACTTTGTTTCTGACGTTTATTCGGCAGCAAACTTGTGTGGGTCAATTACACCCACAAAGCGGATCCTCAGAGGCTTAAAGCGTTGGGTTAGCCTCTACATATAAATAGAAATACATTGCTTTTCAAATCGTTCTGTGTGACACGAAAAAAAAGGGGAAATCGTGTTGGTGAATACCAATTAATAGATACATTTTGTGACTATAACATGAAATGCCGTGAGACTGGGTTGATCCTTCATAATATTGCAGAAGATAACCGCCCTTCTTTCTATTTCAGTTTCATCCCACAGGCCATAAGACTGCTAAACACCTGCACTTTTGAAAGAACAGACATAACATTAATCTGTTTGCAACTTATATCAATATTCCAATTACTTGTAGAATATATTGTGAACTATTTCTATTCTATTTGATTTGATTTACTTGCACTATTATCTGTGTTATTGTGTTGCACTGTTGGAGGATCCTGTGACCTAAGATTTTCATTAACTACACTGTAGCTATGCACACATGAAAATAAAAGCCTTGCAACTTAAAACTATTTGAAGGATCAGTATGAATCTCCTGCGCTCACCACGAGGCCGGAGGTGAGGGCCACCACGTTGGAGATGGCGTACTCCATGGCGCGCGCCTGCTTGTGGAAGTTGATGTGTCGGAGAACCACGCCGTGCACCAGCGCTCCCAACAGGAAGTTAATGTGACCGATGAGGACCATGCTCAGACCCATCTTCATCAGGGGCTGAGGCTCCTCCAGGCTGGCACAACACATTCCTGAGGAAGAGGAGTTAATGCAGCAATATTTAGAAATCCAGAGAGTTCATTTCACGTGATGTTACGTCATCCATTGTATTGATCTGAGAGACAGGAGCCAGGTCAAATCCACAGCAGAGATGCCACTTGTATTAATGATTAGCTGCTGAGCACATACTGAAACTGTCCCAAAGAAGACAGTAGAGAACAAAATGAACTGAAACTAAATATATTAATGTAATAAAGTCAAACGCTGGAGGGAAGATGATGGATATAAACCAACGTCTGCAGCATGCTATCTATGAATTAAACAGATCAAGAGATGTAAAGTTATGCAGCATTTAACAGGAAAAGCAACTCGGGTCACACTGTTTTCCCCAAAATTAACAATTAAAATGAATCTTAAAACCTAGATTTCATAATACACAGATACCCAGCATAGCAACTGACATCCAACAGGTAACAATCTAAAGACAAAGGTGTGTCTTGGCTTAACATAAATAAGGTTAGTTGACTTGTTTATTTGTGTGTTTGCAACATGTGAGATATCTCAATTTTAACCAGTTAGCTACTCCCACCTTCACATTTGACAAGACAGTTTCACAACTAAATATTTGATCAATCATTACTCACATAGTGACATTCACACTTTTACTGAGACAAACCCATGCAGAGGAGAGGAGACAGTTAGCACATTTACACTTTAAGGTGTCAGATACTGTCACCATGTGGACCAGAGCATATGGGTTGAAAAAAGACCTAACCTACTCAGCATTTAAAAGTGTCCAAAATAACATTTAATTTAAAAATAACATAACATATGGTACCAGGACTTTGATACAGGCCTCTTTATGTTATGTTTGCAAACGGCTAGAAAGAAATGTCAGCTTTTCATGAGTCCAAATATACATAAATCTAGGATTAATAATGCCTTTTAAGCTTTCGTCACGAGATACTCATCCTCTCCAGATTGGAACCACTCCACCACACCCAAACAAACATTCCCAAAGTTTAAAAAAATCACATGACTGTAATTGACATACATGTAAATCGGCTTCAAAACCATAGTGTGTTTATTAATATTCACCTGTACCAGCCATCTCTGTTGGGTCACCATTCAGTTAAAGTGTCGGTGGAGGATCGTGGGTGGATCTTATCAGCATGTCCTCTCCAAACATCAGCTCCTCTCTGAACCCGCAGGACAGACAGTGACACTTCTGAGGCTTTTCAAAATAAGATAAGAGTTATCTAAATGTATCACTAAACGTGTAATCTTGATAAACCCATCATGGATTCTGTACTTGTCAATCAATCAGAGAGGCATTTTGAAACGTTGTATGTAATAGGCCCGGTAGCTAAATGTCCTCAAGATATTACAGTAGTTTGGAAAATGGCAATAATTGTTTTAAAAAATAATTGAATTCAAGACTTGACTATTCATCTTCAGTACATATTTAAAACACGTTCTCATCAACCAAATACCACTTGCATAGTTCTCGAAAAGTCCTTCTTAAAAAACATGTGTATGCTTTTATTTTGAAAACAAAGCTGCTGAGCCTGATTACCCCTTGTCACTCTATTAAATGTCGACACATTTTCGCTGTGTTTGAGTAGAAAAACTATTGACATGCTTTATATATTAACCGAGAATGCTACACTCCAGTCAACTCAATGTATTCATAATGTTATTTTTAACATTACAAAGTTATTTTTGCTAAATGTATAGGCCTAACATTAACCCATTGTATTAGGTCCGGTGGTAACACCTGGATCGATGCCTGGGAAAAACATCCCAGACACATTTTATTTTTTAACATCGATAACTAGGTAAGTATCAGAAATCAATCAATCAATCAAGTTAAGGAACATGTTATTGCCTGAGCAGGACACAATATGCATGCATTTTGGGAGGGTCATTGCAATGTTGTTTTGATTCTAATAGATAGTGTAGTATGCCTTTGGTGCCACCAGGTGGAGAAATGGCATCATTAGAGTAGGAGAAGTAAATATTACCCATGAATGAATTTGCTGTGGTTTTATTTTGTTGCAAAACCTTTATTTTCAGTTCTTTGACATTCTTATTTTTGAGAATACGTAAAACAAACATTGTCCGTTTTGGTTATGACACAGAGGTCATACATATTAGGCAATCCTCAAGTATTTCCTTTCATTGAAATGATGTATGCCAAAAACACTCTTTTTAGGCTTCAATATTTATTACACTCAGCTAAAAACGTTAGAGCTTTGGATTGTACAGTATGTCAAAATGCAATATATTTATAATACATATAAAAGTATACATACAATTATTAATACCCACAATGAGGAAAAAGGATCATTAGTTTAATACAAATGGTGATTCCCTTTACTGTGTTTCCAGCTACAATATAAAAGATGACTTGCAGCCATTTCAGTCCAGGTTACGTCGGACCTTCATAATAGACGAGGTATGGACCAAGCCCCTTTTCTTCAGGGTCACCAACCGGATAGTGATCAGATAGAAGATTTCACAAACGTTGAGGACCACGCACAAGACAGACGCCCCCACCATGAAGTAGGTGAAAACGGTCTTCTCAGTGGGCCGGGATATGTAGCAGTCCACCAAATTAGGACAGGGACTGACATCACATTGGACTTTTCTGGGGAGCTTGAAACTGTCGTAGATGGAGTGGAGCAAGTAGAGAAAAGTGATCTCAAAGGCGGTTTTTAGCAAGAGGCTAATCAGGTATGTATACCACAGACCACCATGCTTTTGCCCCGGGTTGTCGTACAGGTGACGATCTGCACCGTGCTTTGCTTGGTATTTACGTTCCCTCTCTTCCCGGTAGGACACGTGAAGCACGACCATGAAGGAAGGGCAGGTGACGAAGATCAGCTGCAGAGCCCAGAGGCGAATGTGGGAGATGGGGAAGAAGTAATCGTAGCAGAGGTTCTTGCACCCAGGCTGGAGGGTGTTGCAGTCAAAATGTGCCTGGTCGTCGCTCCAGACCCGCTCAGCAGCTACAACGTAGACCATCACCCGGAAGACGAAGACCACTGACAGCCAGATCCGCCCGAAGGCAGTGGAGTACTTGTTGACTCCACTAAGAAGACCCTCGAGAAATTTCCAATCCATGAGTTCAGCTTTGATTGGATGAGAAGTCTGTCAGTAACCCTTAGAGGAGGTATATTTGGAAATCTGAAGAGCTACAACTACAAAAAGAGAGACAAAGACAGAGTTAGGCAAATATACAATAAAATACAAGGTTTAAAAATACAAACACATATATAAAACATCCTCTCTGTAGTTTAATATTCTGTCCCAAATATCTCAATGGATAATTTCGAAAGTCGTTCTCTTTTCCTATCAAACCATTTCGTTAACAGCTATGAAACCTACATTCCCTCCCTTTAATCTCACAGCATTTAAGTTTGATTGTAACTTTGACACTTTGTAGAAATGACCTTTATTAATTGATTACAAACGTGTTAAATACTTAAATAGTTTCTTAAATGTTATTCACCCTTACTCTGAACACAGTAGTCCAGTTCTGACTTTATATTCAATGTTCTCAGCTTTGCAAGGAGTCTTCAAACTAAATATAACCAAGCCAAAAAATGCAAATCCGTTTGACAAAAAACTCTTAGCTTACCGTAAGAAAGCAAGTCTTCCACTCAGTCCATATTGTCGAAGTAGACTTTGGGAATGTGTTCAGCAGGCAACCTCTCTCCTACTGTGGGTCTCTGACATTGACCTACCTCAACAATCAAATCTTGGCCATAATCTGAAGGCGTGGCCACCTTTGGCATCCATCCCAAATTTAAATTTAAAAGTCTAACTACTTCCTGTCAGCATCACATTATATTGACCCCCAATTGCTCCAATAACTTACTTTTATGTTGGCAGTTGTGTGATGGAGTGCCTTAATGATATAGGTGATTACAGAAAACTGTCCCGAAAAACATCCAAAGACACATCAGTAGCTTGACTGACCAAAGTAAGGTGATGCAGTGGGGGCAAATTAATAAAGGTGATAATTAGTAACAAGTACACAAAACCACATTGAGGTGTGTTAGTCTAGCAACACATTACTCCACAGTTGACATGGTATCAGCTCCATTAGCCATCCGGTATCTGGAGATATGCCCATTTGTTCCTGTTGATTAATCAGAATAGAACAGGGCAACCACCTCAAATCTGTTTGTACAGGCACTCTTAAACCTTTTCCACTGAAACACACCTGAGATATGGAGTGCTGCTATCTTCGAATCAGATTAAACAAGCGTTTGCTGATTCATTTTCTCAGGTAAGAATGTGCAGCGGTCACTGCATTAATAGCAACGTTTTACGATAGGCCTACTGCCCTTTACAAACCAACTCTCAATCTGCTGTTCTGAAGAAATGCAGGATGTGTGTATTTGTCATCAATCTGTGACTTGTAGGAATGGAGATTTTATCAACTTTTGTCAATACTGTTACTCCCATCAGTAACCAGTTGTAGATCGTTTAGTCATCATCTAGTTATCTACCTTAATTCTGCACCAATTGTTATTTGCCTTGCACCGTGTAGGTTCATACAATGTGTTCATAACTAACATTTCCAATTTTTTTATAGGGATTAAAGGAGAATAGGTAAAAAAGCAAATTTGACAGTTGTTTATTTTCGAAAATGTTATCTTTATTTCTTGTTCAAGTTTCATGACATAATGACCATGAACACATTTTTTCCAGTTTTTGTCAAAGTACCGACACAGCAGCTCATAATAAGTGGAGAGATTTTATTTTGTGGTCATACAGATAACAAAATAATCTTTTATAACACATCACCATATCAATAGACAAAGTACAATAAATCACCTTTATTGCATATTCGTTATTTAGGTTGAAAAGCCTTTTAAAAGCACCAACAAACATTATTTTGATATAAAAAAGGAAATAAAGACAACATATCATTTAAAGCCACACATATTCTGCAGATAAACAAGGCTAACAGTATAAAAGCTACATCAGATAGTTATTTTTCTCCCAAGTCAAAGTCATAAAACGCATGTCTTTTATGTGACCACTACGCTGTATACGCTGGGGCTGAACCCTCGTTGCTAGCTTCTCTGATGTCATTATTTACCAACTTGGCCTTCTCCGTTATCGGCTCTTTGAAAACGGAGTTCTCCTTCACTGTCAGAGGAGTCCTCACCATCCTGAAGGAGTTTTCTCTCCGGGAACTGGGTCCTCCTCGACAGCACTCCCTGAACCTCTTCCCACACAGGTATAAGACCTCGCAAAAAGTGAGGAAGATGCAGACAAAGCTGGTCACCACCATAAAGACGGTGAATATCTTCTTCTCTGTGGGCCTGAGGAACACAAGGTTGGAAAAGAGACAGAAAATGTAAGATTAGTAAATCAAGTCAAACCATGGGAATTAAATGATCTTTAACTATTTAGGACCACCGAGGAACACATTACCTTGCGATGTAACAGTCCACCATATTGGGGCATGGGTCGATGCTGCATTTCACCAACGGTGGGAAAAACGTAGCCTCGTAGATGTAGTAGATCAGGAAGACAAACACACTATCGACTGAAATCTTAAACATCAGGCTGAGAAAGTAGGTCCACCACAAACCCCCTCGCTTCTTTCCCGTGAAATCGTACAGAGGGGCACATCCTTCTCCGTGCTTCAGGCGGTGTTTGCGTTCTCGTTCTTCCCGGTAGGACACATGGAGCGTAACTAGAAGGGATGGACAGGTGACAAAGATCAGCTGGAGAGCCCAGAGCCGGGTGTAGCCGATGGGGTAGAAGTGGTCGTAGCAGACATTGTGACAACCGGGCTGCCGGGTGTTGCAATCAAAGTCCTTCTGCTCGTCACCCCAGACCTTCTCACACGCCACCAGAAAGACCATGAGCCTGAAGATGAAAACGATGGCGAGCCAGATGCGACCAAACGCAGTGGAGTATTTGTTGACCCCGCTCAGGAGGCCCTCAAGGAAGGCCCAGTTCATGGTGTTGTTTCAGCTCTCAAGTTGGACCACATTGATGATGGGCAACCCCCCAGAAATGTTGCAGACACACTGCCGAATGCTCAAATACAGATGGCTTGGACACAAACTGAACTGAGCACGTCAGGCACAAAGGCAGTCTAATAAAGCACTTATTACTTCTGCCTTTTTGGCACAGGTCTAAGGGGAGGGAGGAATATTGAACAAAGCAAACACAGACTCATTCCTCCGCTGCAGTCACTAGTGGAACTGGTGAGAGCAAACACCTTTATTATTAGGCAGGAGAGAGAGGCAGGGAGATAGCAATGCTGTTCAGGGCATGAGAAGTTTCTGCAAGTTCAATTTAAGACATTTAAAGAGATAGATCTTTGATTTCTTGTTTAAAGTTAGATGAAAAGATACAATACATATGATGGGAAGTGGCTTAGCCCAACTCTGTCATCTGTCCATAGTAGAACAACCTGAACCTAGAAACACCTATCATCTTCAGGATTTTTTTTCGTTTCAGATCATTTAAATCAAAGTAATCCTTACACAACAGTCACAAACATCTACCTCTATAAATGTTTGAACTATATTGTTTTCAGATGGTGCAATGAATATTAAATTCCAGGGTTGTAGTGTTTTCTGGCCTGGCCCATCGTAAACAAAATGAATTAATCATTTTGAAAGAGAATAGCCAGGCTACACCCGAATCAGCCAGTAGCCTATTAGTACAAGATAATTATACTTTACTTGAGTGTTTCCATGTTATGCTACTTCATACTTCTTCTCCTCTACATTTCAAAGGGAAATAATTCAATTTGACTCCACTACATTTATTTAACAGCTTTAGCTACTTTTAACAAAAGGCATCTCTAAAAATTAAACTATTGGATTAATTTCAGTCACAAAAGAGCCCCATTATGTATATATTTGACAAAAAGTCAATCAGAACTACACAATAATTATCTTTACTTTGTATACCTTAAGTACATTTTGCTGATAAAAGTGTTGTACTTTCACTTAAAGAAGATTTTGAATGCGGGACTTCTACTTGTGATTAATTGTTTGACAATAATGTATTGGCACTTTTACTGAATTAAAGCATCTAAATACTTCTTCCACCTCTGGATATGTGGTGTGAGCATTGTTTTTTGTACAAACAATGTTACTGAAATGTGCTTTCATTTTGGCACATTGTGTTACATTTAGCTATGCTGTTTCCAGTACAGTATGACCGGAAATCATATTTATATCTCTGCTAGCTTGACAGTGGTATCGGGTGAGGGGTCATAAATTGAGACAGACTCCCCACATTTGCATACACAATTTCCCCACTGCAAAGACAATATGTCCCTGCATCGTCCACCCTCTGTTTGTTAAATCACCACAGGACCAAGCCAAGGAGTTAATTTCTATATTGGGCTTGGGTGGACCAACACTTTCTCCACAGTTTCCCCCATCTTCCCTCTCCGTCCAGCCGGCTGCTGCTCTCCACAGCAACGGGAGGTAAGGGAGCTCCGCGGTGGGACAATCCGATGCTAGCTAATAGCTAACGTTGCTAACTACCGAGCTAAGTCGTTAGCAACATGCTATGTCCCAGCCCTGTCTAGACTTTACACACAAAATGTTTTGCTTGGTGCCATGTTTATCTGTGCAGGTTTGCCATATTTTGAATAATGGCAGATGTTACTAGAAAAGTGCAAGTTTGAGATAAGTTGTTAGCCAAAACAAGAATGAAGTGTCAAGTTGGGTAGACTCATTAGTAATGGTTTATCGGTCCTTCAAAATAAAACCACAGTCTCTACAGCGACTTTTAAGACAGCTAGAGAAAGAGCAGCACAAACACACCGTTGTTTTACATTTACATTTTGCTAAAAGAACTGTCTCCAAACTTAAAAATAGCATTTGCTAAACACTGCATTAGGGTATGAAATAAAATGTAAAAAAACAGTGATAGTAGCTTAAATCAAAAATGTTTAAATATACACATTTACTTATTTAAAGAGGTACAAAGGTCATATGGATTTAGTCAATGTTAAGTCAGGTACATGTAACAATATGCCATAAGGGTGAAGTGTAGAAAGGTTTATTTCCCAGCCAAACTCTACTAAATCAGAATCATAATTTTGTTTTTGTGCAAGGTAGGTTTTCACATTTACAGAATTTACTTTGGTAAAAGGTACAGTAAAAATAATGTCTATTAAAACTCGTATCATAAAAACTATTATAAAATCAAAAATATGTGTGAATTCAAAGATGCAGTGCAGTTTTAAACACTAATGTATTGCTTATGCATGATTTTATGTAAGGTTTTTGTAGTCAGAGCTGATGTCATTATTATCAGAGACCAACCATAACACTTTTAAAAACGGAATTGTGTAAGGAACCCACAAATGATTTTATTCTGAAGGTTTAATTGCACTACCTCCGCTCTTTACTTCACTCACACTTGCTAACTTTACTCAAGGCAGCGAGCAGCTATCGATGGGAGGCTGGAGCTCAGGGGAACCAGCCAGAGTTGACGGCGTTAGCTTAGCCAATTTAGCTTTCTGCCAGCGAGTCATCTGCTCTTGTGGGTTTGCCAGCATGCTAATAGGGGCCGTTTAACCGCAACACACTGCAGCAAGTCTCCTGTCTCTGTAGAGGTCCAGCTGACAGCCATGCGACAGTGGTGTGTCCCCGCGGCGACCCCTCGCGCCGAGCCGCTCCCGGGGCGCGTGTCTGTGTCCCCCCCTCCACCAGGTAAGATAACCTCAGTGACCGGACGAGGTTGCACTAACTTTAAGAGTGAAAGCTAGCTTTGTTTTGCACTAAAAGCACCCATAACATATCCAGACATGCTGTGGATCTGATTGCATTCTGTCCTGTAAACACACATTGCAGAGAGGCAACTTTGTCCTGCTGCCTATCAAAAAAAGTACAGTATTTACAGTATTGGAATGTTCACATGTTCAAAATATTCAATATTCAACTATTCAATTCAATTCGGCATGAATGACATTTAACACGATCAACTTTTTATTAAAGTAGTTGGCTCTGCTTGTTTGAGCTGTTTTTGTGTGCAAACTCATTATTAATAATATCTAAACCTAGTTAAAGAGTGGGATAATCAGATGGGTAAGTGCATACAGTTAACAGTATTGCAATTGAGACATCCTAAACAATCTTAGACTCCTCCTGGTCAATGTTGCATGTTTCACATTTAACATAATTAACGTTTTAATAAGGTAGTTGCCTGTAGTCTGCTTGCACTGCATTTTTGACCAAGTGCACACTTATTGAATAGTACCTAGTTCAAGAGTGGGTTCATCAGACAGGTGAACAGTATTTGTTGTCCCATAAATATATGCTAGGTCATGACAAATTGATTAATTTTTTAATTGAGTTTAATGTGATTTTTCACACTGTAGCCTGCACAATTAATGAGGAATGCAAAGGCAAGGATTTCTACTACAACCATGTACCTAACAGGCAGGTAAAGGCCATGAAAAGGTGGATAGATATATTAATGGATGGATATGACTAGGCTGAGTGGTCCTGATGTTAGGTTATGTATGCGGGGGTGATTTTGCTTTAATTCCCCCCTGGACAAATGTAGCAAGGTTAGCCCCAAGTGTCTGTGCCAGCCAAGTGTTTGAAAGTGTGCCAACTTTTTCAAATGGTTCTTCAGAGGAGAATGCAGTCTGAGTTTTCTCCCCCTACAAGTATCAGTTTTACACACCACTCTTATTTTTTTTCCGTGTGTTATGATTACTAAAGTAATTTAATCAGATTTGCATTTAGGAGATAAATAAACCACAAAGGACGTGTGGCGTTTGAATTCAGCTTTTGAGTGTTTGTTTTTATTTGGGTTTTCATCTATTAATAATCCTTTCATCATTTACAAGTTTGTCTCCAGGTTCTGAGGAAGTTTGCAGCACATTATCTAAATTTAATATCTTATCAAAGGTGGAGATAAATATAGCCGTATATGTCCTGGTAACACTGTGTGAAGTCCTGCTGCTGTGTATCTGGTGAGAGATAAACCCTAAGCATACAGTCGTTTGGTGCCTTATCGATCAATCAAAGTATCACACATTTGACATTTGTCTCAGGGGACTTTACAGTTTGCACCCTCTGTCCTTAGAGCCTCACATCAGACAAGGAAACACTTCCAAAGAATCTGGTACTCTTTCTCAAACTTTAGAAGTTCAACTATACTCTGTAGACCTTTTCTATAAGAAATGGCCGTGGTTGATAGATTACTTGAACAACCTCCAAACATTCCAGACGAATAGTTGAAAATGACTTAATGGTATTGATTTTCAATTAAAAAAGACATATGTTTCAGTCACCCACTATTTTATTTAATTTTATGTATTTATTATCTTTTTGTCAATCTGAACATGCGATCAATTTTTTTTTTTTATTAAACGGATGGTTAGGTCTAAGGAGACAATTAAAATGGAAGAAGATTATTGTCTCAATTGGCACACTGAATGATTGTACCTGTACCGGTTGATAGATTACTTGAACAACCTCCAAACTCTCCCGACCGAATAGTTGAAAATGACTTAATAGGCGCTTTCACACCAGAGTACTTTTCCCCGTACTTTTCCCGTTTAGTTCCGATAGTTCCTGGGATTTTGCGTTCACACCAAAAAGAAAACTTAGTTCATGAGAACTTTTACCCCCTTTTCAGTGCCTGCTAGAGTTACTTTTCCTGGGTCGAAAAACCCCAGTTCCAATTTCTAATGGCTGGGCGAATTGCAAACCACGCCCCGTAAAACTCAGAAAAGTCTTTTGAAGCCGCCATTGTATTTGCTGGCATTAGCATTATTAGCATTAGCCCCGCGCACTAACGGAGAGAGACTAACTTATGGCAACACTAAAAAAAAAATTGGAGCGGTGGAGTGATGAGGAGGTGTCGGCATTCTGGCGATTTACACGGAAGGCTCCCAACTCCGGGGACTTCCGGCCGGGGATTTCAGGTGGCAGTATACGCCGTGAAGTTGTTTGCGGCCTGCCAGTAAACCCAAAGCAGAAGAAGAAGAAGTGACGTCAGCGGCTTCATTTGCCTAATCCTCC
>NW_011361276.1:0-3617 GCF_000735185.1 Notothenia coriiceps
TTGAAACAGAATTGTAAACAGATTTACTTTTTCTTTATGGATATTTTACAAATCAAACTTTTAAACTTTATTCTTGTTTTACTGTCATATAGTATTTCATACCTGTTTTTCATTTATTCTCTTATTTTTTTATAACTATAATGATCATATAAACGTGTGCCTTGGGAAATTAATTGTTTACCAAAATGTGAGACCCACTGAGATAACACTCAGAGTCCTTTAGTTCACTGAGTCTCTCAGTCTGACAGGAGAGGACTCTCCTCCACTTTGTTGTTGAAAAAACTCCTTATACCCGTTAGCATAGCTCGCTAGCACCAGAAGCTAACAACAACAATCTCCGGTACCGGTGCGCTCTCTCTCTCTCGCCCGCGCACACAAAATGGCTCGTTCCACACATACACAGAGCCAAGCTTTAATGAAACACAGAGACCAAGACGTAATAGTATTGTACTGTATCATATTATTTTCGAATCAATAATTTTTGAAATTATGATTTATTTATTTTTTTAACCATTTTTCCTCCTGGTCTCTCGCGCCCCAGTTTGAGAACCACTGATATAAACCCATCAGCAAAATCCGGCTTACTTTAAGCATGTCTTTTAAACAGTTTAATCCCTATGTGAATTGTTTCCACTTGCGCCGTCCTTTCATTTCTTCATACAGCGGGGATCCAAATGAATTAATCCTGAGTACAATAACCATCAAAGTCACTCCAATAGTGCTCCTTAATTACGCTTTCATCCTCCTTTAACAAAATACTTGACAGTAGTTGTAGCATTTTGAGACTTTGAAACTTTAATTACTGCTGTTGCGCCCCCCCTGGGTCATATAATTGCTAGTTGAAGAGCTCATGTTTCCCATCATGAGGATGTAATGTGTGTGTGTGTGTGTGTGTGTGTGTGTGTGTGTGTGTGTGTGTGTGTGTGTGTGTGTGTGTGTGTGTGTGTGTGTGTGTGCCCAGCAGAGAACAGCCTGTGTCAGTGCAGGGGTGGGGAGGCCTCACTCGGCAGCATCGTAATCGGCATCCACATCGGCACCGCCTGCATCATCTTCTGCGTCCTCTTCCTGCTGTTCGGGTACCGACGCAGGTCAGTCCTACTGTGCTTACTGTATACTAATATGTATTTATACACTCTCAATCATATTTATTAAATCATAATCTGGGGAATTATGCAGTCGTGTTTACTGTCAGTGGTGAAATGTAATGAAGTACATGTACTCAAGTGTTGTTCTTTAGTCAAATGTTTAGGTAACTGAGTGTTTTTATATTGTATGCTACTTTATACTTCAACTTCTACTACAATTTGGAAGCAAATATTGTGAGTGAACACATTTATTCATCTGTAATCATAAAACACTAATTTAATATTAAGATTCTGAAATGGCCATTAGGCATAACAAGTACTTTTGGTACTTTTTGTATATTTTGATGCCTTTTGTACTTTTACTCAAGTAAGAATTTAAAAGCACTACTTTTACTTGTAACAGATTATTTAAAATGATAGTATTGCGACTCTTACTTCATTGATCATCAAAATTATGCAGCTTTTATGAAGGAGTGTTAAGCTATGCTAATGTAGCGTTAGCAGAACCTGCACTCACAGCTTGACCCTGTTTACAGTCTGTTCTGCAGTAAAGGGACTCAGGACAACTGGTCTGTACCGAGGGACAGCACAGGACACAATGGGGCCCCTAAAGACGGAGCACACCGGCCCCAAGTGGAGCCCCAGCCACAGGTAGACCATTTTCCTCTTGATCCAATCACTGTATCAGTTAACCTCCTAAACTTCCGTGGTATCTGATTCCTGTCTTTGTTCTCTCCTCTCTCCTTCTCTTCCTGTGAGCAGGTGGTCTGTCCGGCGCAGTACCAGGTGGTCATCGAGCAGCACGGTTCAGGTTTGCCTGGCACTGACACTGGCTAACACTGGTCTTTAATATCAACACCCATATCCCCCCCTCCTACTCACTTAGCATCCCACCAATGAGCTCCTTCTGGGCCCTCTGTTAGGGTTCAGTGTCAGGGTTACTTTCCCCATGACCGGCTGCTTCAAACCTTACATTAGCCTCTGCAAAAATGTGACAACATTCTCAAAGAGCTAGGAGACATCCTGGTCCTTGGCCACCCCAACCCTAGCCCTAACTCTCAAACAAAAGCTTTATTGCCTTTATTGCCTGTGCACATTCTCAAGTGCATGTATAAAAAGCCTTCAAAATGCATTGCCAGATCAGTCTGTCACATTCCTTCAGTTTGTACTCCACACACACATGTCACTTTTCCGGGAGGGTTCTGTTCCACAACCAAAATATATAGTATTCCTCAGATCCCCCTGGTAAGCTGACATGTTAAGTTGTGGTCTTAAAACCCAAATGAAGCCATTCTTAGTCTGTGGTGACGGAACACTTTGCCTTCAGTTCCTCTGCAGTAAGAAATGGAAGAAACAGTGGCCTTTGCAAATGCCTTATGGGAGTGAAAGTGATAGGAAGTGATTGTCTATCACCGTATGAGCCATTTAGAGGAACCGTGTTAACAGTTTACTCAACTCCTCTTCCCCCTAAAAGCTGCACGCCTCCAAAGAAAGCTACCTCAGTCTGACAGGAATGTCTGAGCCATAGTTCAGGCCGGTTTTAGCCTGATAATGCTACCTTTGCTAGCCTACCTCAACCAAAAACTACTGAAACCCTTTCCCTTCAGAAACTACTTCCTCCACCAGTGCCAGTGTATTGTGCCAGTCGCCAACTAGTCCAGAGAGTGCTCCTCAGGATGACTTCCAGGGAGTGTATAACCGTGGCATGGCCTGAACTCCACCGCCACAGCCCTGCCTTACCGCTCCAGGGATCGACCAGAGCCTTAACCACTTCCTGTTCAAGCCATGTCATCTTTCCATCTACAGGTCCAGTTTTGGAAAACTTTAACTTTCAGCGCTCCCTCCTTGATCAACGTTGACCTCTACATGGCTTTCCAGTGTCCATCCCCAAAGACTTATTTGTGCAGAGAAAGTAGCTCATGGAACATATAAACTTCAAAGAGTGCCTCGAGAACATTTAAAGCACTCCTTTCTTTCTTTTAGTCCATTAGAGGAAGTTCAACATGATGCTTGCTTGTTCTGCACAACCCTGATAGAAAAAAAGCCAAAAAGTGTTTGAGGCCATGCTGCCAAGTTAACTCTCCAGATGCCAAATGTGTCACCCTGGGACCTCAACGACACTGAGGTGGCAGCAAATAATTTTAAAGGTGACACTCGCCTGAAGGCACGGACAGCGCCGTGTCTCCAGTGTCAGCCTATCCAAAAAGTTCTTCGATGAAAACCAAGCTGAATGATACCCAAAGATGTAAACATTTTTGATGGTTTTCCTTATTTTCCTTTAAAGAATTATTTTAAGAGAGACATTTACTTAAATGTTTGGATTGTTCCAATTTGAAAGGGGTCACCTGTGTATAAAGTGCTTTAACCTAACCCAAACCAAAACAATTCTCATGATTTCCTCAGCATTTTCTTTGTAATTTTTTCATAATTTTTTGTTTGGTCATTCCAGGTGCACCCCTTCAACACGGAACTCTTTATTTTGTTGATTCTAACTTTTACCTTTTTGAAGAGTAACCAAATGAAGATGTCAGA
>NW_011361277.1:0-19411 GCF_000735185.1 Notothenia coriiceps
GCAAGGACACCAATCCACTTCAACTACAATCAGTCCAACCTTGAGAGGCACTGGTCCTTTCTCCTTTGCCAAGCTTAAAAAATAATTTGAATACCTATATAAAACTACAAAATGTGCTTGCTTTGAATGGCACAACTCATAAATACCCAAAACAGTTTTGATTGCGCTCCTCTAAAACCTTGTCTCTAAAGATAAACATTGAAAAGGCTTTTTTTTTTATATTCAGCTTTGACTTATTTTACAGCACACATTGAAGCTGTTTAAACCAGCCTCTCACAGCAACCAATTGTGCATCCTGACAAAGGACTCGCTGCTGTTACTCAAATCTTGGATGTGTGTGCATGTATAAAGGCATAGAGCCACACTTATACATCAACAAAAAACATAGTATCTGCTTTTTTGAAGCTTCAAATACTGTACACAGTAGTCTTTATGAGAAAATACAGGGCCTCAGATTTAGTTTCTGATAAGTCCAAAAAACACATCTATTTTCGCTGGTGACACAATCGATTAATTCAGATGGTATAGAAGATGTGAGACACCAGGGTCAGATGTTTGTGTGTGTGTGGGTTTCCTTTTCTTCTGTCTGGCCTGCGACAGTCTTCCGTGGTAAAGCTCCTGTCTTACCTGAGGATTAGGTGGATCAGACATTGATTGACAGATCCTCCTTTTTCCTGCTCCCACCCCCCAACCTCCATAGAGCAACCTCGTGTTTGGGGTTAGGGAAGAACACAGGCGGGAAACCATGACTACACACCCGAGAGGGACCTCCGAAACACGAGGTCTCCTTGAGTTTGTGTACTGCGTGTGTTTGTGCGTGCACACATTTGCGCAGATGTGTGTACTGTGTATTTAGGCGCGTTTGTTATTTGTATATGTGAGAGTCTGCGTGCTGGTAAAGGAAGATGAAAGGTGTGTGTGTTGAGCCCTGCTGTCAGTCCCTGCCATGTTTTACAGCCTGTCCGCTCTGCACAGTGATTAGAGCTGTCGACTCTGATGTGATGACATGGGCTGAAACCACAGCAGGGGAGGCAGAGAGCGAGAGAGAGTGGAGAGATAGAGAGAGAGGCAGACAGCGAGAGGCAGTTTGAGGGTCAGTTGGAGATCAGAGGGAAAGTTTGAGAGAGAGAAGGCTTAAGAGAAAGCGTTGACCTTGACAACAGCTGCAACAGCGGCTCTTAAAAGTGCGGACCGGCATTGGGCCGCGTCTTCAGCCCTGCTGGTTTTTTGATACAAGTCACTACCTGCCACTAGAAAAAGCTCTCAGCCCACCCATTGCTTACTGAAAGCCAGCATACAGGAACACCTTGTATGGCAGGGCTGCAGACAAACCTGACAATGTACAGGTGTACTGTGCTAGAGCATTACTCTTTCAGCGAATACATTCCATGACAGCTATAAGAGAGCAGAAACCCAGATTTATTTTTTCAAGTTTACAAAGCTCTACTTAAAAGCACCAAGGAAGGCATATACATAGTTGTTGCTGACACTTTTCACATATGTGTCACAGGCGTTCCCCTCCCCTCTCTTTCACCTTTAGCGTGCCCCATTTCCATATGTTCTTAATCGGGCCAGAGGGAGGGAAGAAAGAATTGAGCTCTACTCGAGGCCTGTTTGGGTTTAATGTCTGCTCCTGCTCTAATAAATAAACACTGCTCTGTTGTGGGGTGCACAGCTCACACACACACACACACACACACACACACACACACACACACACACACACACACACACACACACACACACACACACACACACACACACACAACCCACCTTCTCGTTGCGAGGGCAGTCAAAGCTAATACAGCAGAAAATGGCTTGCTCCCCTGTCCTTCCCGTGTGCTGGTGCTGTTATTACTGGAGCCTAATAAGGCCCAGATGCCTAATATTAGACGTAATCTGTCAGAATAGTTTTGTTTATGTAATTTAATTTTTCCAGGCAGTTGTTTCCAATTAGGTTGTTTAAAAGTTTTAATTGAATTAAATGGGAGATATCTACATGAAGAGAAATGGCAAAAAAAGCAGGGCCAGGGCCAGGGCCAGGGTAGACATGTGGGAACAATACTGTTTTGGCCTGCGCGTGTGCGTGTCGATGTGTGTGTGTGCTCGCATGATACACACCTATCATTACAGCTTTCCCATTATTGTCAAGCCTCTCAGAAGTGAGTGCTGTTGCGTCTATGGTAATTATGACGTTATGAGGTGGCAATTACATTGAAATGTGTTTGACTGTCAAACGCCCACTACAATGACATGTCAGCCTGCTGAGATGAGCATCAAATGGTTGAAATGGAGAGAATGGAAAGAAATAATGTTGAGTGACTGCTTTGCTAAGAAATTGACTCTGAGGAAATTCTAGACAAGAAATAAAATGCCCTGCATTGTGCAAGGACCATTTAATATAAATTGAAGAAGGCGCTCTTGCAACATTTGATGTGTAACTTTGGGTTCAAATTGAAGTTGGACTTGGTTTCCTGTTGCCAGAATTGTCAATTTTTCTCTTAAAATAAGTGAAATTTTGTATCTTAATCTCATCAAATTTCCACTCAGTACACTACACATTATTTATTGTCATTCTGCTTGCAACCACAAGAGGCACAAATGAGCAGCTATGAATGAGTTCTCACTCCCTGCAGCTCTTGCCCCAGGCCTGACTTTTGAGCCTAGCTGACAGAGTGCATGAGTTATGCTGCAGGATGTGATGGTGAATCTGTTTATGTGGCACCTACCCACTGAAAGTATGATAGAGTTGCCAGGTTACAGCTGAAGGGGTTTGGCAGTGGGGGTGGGTGGGTAGTAGGTTGTTGGTGGTACACAGTGGAGTGGGGTTTTGGGGGGGCAACCTGTCATATTTCCCAAAGAAAGGCAAGTGCGTGTTTGAGGGCATTCCACAGGAAAAAAGAAAGACAAGGATCCCTTCAGCAGGCAGGGCAGTGTTGCGTGACTGGTGTTTCATAAACACACACACACGCACACGCACACGCACACACACACACACACACACACACACACACACACACACACACACACACACACACACACACACACACACACACGCACTATGTTGTATGTTTAAGCCTACAGGAAGCCCCATAGTACTCCCACAACGTACAGGCTTACTCTCACTCAGCCTGAGTGGCTTATTTAGGCCTCCGTGCCACAGAGCTAATACTCCACCTGCATTTAGATGAAGTAATATGTTTTAATTATTCATATTTCCCATTTTTATTAGACCACTTAACTTAATATTATTCCCCCAGTTTGTCAATGGGCACTCTACATACCGAACGCCGGGAAGAGGAGAGAGAAACTTGAACAACAGAAATGAGCAGCAGACACGCAAAATGTGTTCATGAGTTATTTTCCCTGTGTCGGCGCTGGGGGCTGGAATAAAGACTGTGTCTCTATTCAATTATCACACACAAGCAGACACACACACACTGACACACGGAGGCGTTAAGCAGTGTGCACTCATTAAACACTCTCATTATACACAGGAGGAGATCCCTGCAGGTGCAGTTTACCAGAGTTTAGTTTATTTCCTGCTCCTCCTCCTCTTCCTCCTCCTCCTCTCCCACATTTATTTCTCTCTCCTGCTCTGTCTGCTTCCGGCATTATTTACCTCACTCACCAATACTTAACCCAATGGGGGGGTTGTCATTGTGTGTCCGGTGTAGGGGTGTGGGGCTTTCTGACCCCTCTACTTATGTAAAGAGACACATTTAAGGCTTCCGCTAAATGTGTCTGAGCTGAATGATTTGCACCAGCAGGGTCTGGGGAACATGCTGCAGGTGAATTAACATATGAACCACATTGGACTTAATAATACGCTTGCAAATACCTGAACACCGCAACATCAGATCTTTATCGCTACTTATTTATTCTGGTTTGCACCTCTCAGTGCGGCTGCCATCTAATTTAAATGCCTTTTCCTGATAGAAACTGGATTATTCACTATGATTCATATGCTAAAGTGCGAGAGCCTCTGAATGGCCGTTGAGCCGTATTATTTTAGTCGCCTGAATGTTTCTTTGTGGCAAACCTCTCATTTACTCTGCACGCTCATAGGCTTTCATACTTCTCTGATTGACATGCACACAAAAAAGCCCTTTGTACCTGACCCATTACAACTTCAGATGAGCCTGCTCAGGAATCACCGGGCCATTCTCTGTGTGCGAACGTGTGTATGTGTGTATGTGCATTTGCGGATGTGATAATAAGGACAGAGAGCCCTCTCAGCTGGTGCTGCCGTTCAAATAGTTTCACTGGACTGTGGCTACCTGGACGCAGATAGTTTCTATTGTCTGTGGCGCCGCAAACTGTGCCTTTTTATGTTTTATAATCTTAGTGACAGCTTTGTCCTTTACGGAGGAGAGCAGATTTTATGACCTTCAGAGTAAGGAACTTATAATTACAGTCAGTTATACATGTTTGAAGTATACATGAAAACAACAGTGTAGGCGTTTAACCACATTCATTTCATTTAAATAAGCATTCTGACTGACAGTGAAATCAGTGTGTATTTTCAGGTTTCTAATCCTACATTAATTCCATGTATACCATGCAGTGCTCCACAACGTAAAGGAGAAAGAAAATGAGCCCCTGAAATAGCTTTGTACTCCTGCAGAGAAAAAAAACCTGTCACATTTCAAAATGTAGAGAATAGTCCATGCCAGATGTTTTAATTAATTTACTGTAATTAATTTATCACTGTCCTTGCTTTTCTTCCTTGGTAAAGTGAAGAAATAATCCATTTGTCTCCGGCGTGCAGCACTGCAGTCCTTCTGACCTACTTTCCTTTTCTTTTTCCGCTCCCTGCTGCCATCTTCTTCCCCGGCAATGATGGAAGAAGTTTGGCATTGTTTTTGCTCCGTGGCCTCGCCTTCACCAGGTACATAACGATAATAAACGTAACCAAACTGTGTATATTTAACTTTGTTTACACAACTTGTGTTTAATTGCCTCAGCTGTATTCATAAACGTGTCCCCACTAGAAATAAAAGAACCTGTTTCAGGTTTGTAAAAACAAACATTGTTAGACTTTAACTTCACCTTCATTCAATAAAGTATAAAAATGTAATAAAATGCTGTGTTAGTTATTATGTAATGAAATAAAACAAATCAAAAGCACATAAGGAAATACTTAAAAGTTAGATTTTAGATTATCCATGTAAACAAATTTCCACCTATATTGTATTCAATCTGTTAGGGTTAAGAGTTAAAAACCCTGCCTTATACAAAAGTACTTTTCCACACAACAAAACTGCATTCTCTATTTTGTTTCAAAAGAAACATATTTTTCCCTGGACGATTGACGTTTAAACGCTCGGATGACCGTGCAACAGAACGACACAAAATATATATAATTATTTGGTCTGACATAAGTGTGTTCCAAAAATATGTGATAACTGACAAAAAGGTGGCAATTGACATTGTAGTTTTGTGGTATTGGGAATATAATGTTTTTCAGACCAGGCTGCCTAGAGTGACAGGTCCATTGAAAGTATAACAGGAAGTCAAACAGTTATCTTGGAGTAAGAAACAGTTTAGGAAAAAGTATTCTCTTTATGAGAATTGTTGCATTAAGTATCACTTCTCCCGCCTCCGCTCACTGTCAGTTTGTCAAACCTTCTCTCCCTGAGCTTGTTGTCACCTATAACTTATTCCTCACCTCGCCTGTCTCCCATGTCTTTGTATCATCTAATTCAGCAAAACTGGATCGAAACTTCCCTGCTGGAAGGCTCAGGATGTCAGATGGCATAAAACCCCTGTTCCACAAAAGCTAAACCCCCCAACCCTTTTAGGTTCAAAGCAACAGACTCACTTCACATGACGCAATCATTTGGCATTGATTGTTCCAATTCTCACTTGCATTCAGCTGTTTTTGTTCAGTAAGAGATAACATTCAGGGAGCGTGTGTGTGTGTGTGTGTGTGTGTGTGTGTGTGTGTGTGTGTGTGTGTGTGTGTGTGTGTGTGTGTGTGTGTGTGTGTGTGTGTGTGTGTGTGTGTGTGCGTGTGTAGGTGGGTAGGTGGGTAGATATGTGACAAAGACAGGAATATAGAGTAACCTCCACGCTTCTGTAGCATATTTTTAAGTATTAACTGTAAATGATGTAGATTTGTGGAGGATCAAAGTTGTTTTTACTTTCTGTTGGTGTCATGTCTACACATGTTATATAAAAGCACACTTTAAAGAGTACATCTAAATGTGTAATTTCTTTTTAGCGCTGTTTAAAACGCTGATACCAAAGCCTGGTTATAGAACCAAAATACAAAAAGAGGTTTTATGGAATAAAAAACATATATATCCCTAAAAGCCAGGTTTTTATAAAAAGTTTTATATTTGGACTTTCACTCAGATATTTTATCAGCACAAGTATTGAAACATTGTCTAGTGACACCCAGCCCTGCCATTGAAATCAGGACAGCACTAGATGGTCAGAATTATCTGTGTTGTTATGTTTTTAACATTATTATAAGTGTTATTGTCCTAATTCAAAAATTTTCATCCTTAAAAGCCTGTTTGAGTTCACAGTCAGCACAGTGTCAACAAGGCACTTATTACAGCCGAGCTGCTGGAATAGACGCGGCTGACTGCTGCCATTAGACAGGTTAACAGTGTCAACAATGTGGGCCATGGTGACAAACACACATACTCAGTGTGTTGCAATACAGACATGGACAGGATGAGATCGTGAAGCAGAAAAAGGACTAAAAGTAAAGAATAAAACCGACTGACAGAAGCTAGCTGATAGCAGAACTTGAGCGTATCTCCTCCTGACTCCAACATTTGTAACACCGCCAAGTGGAACGGTGCTGCAGTAATGCACGATATCGGGCAATGAGACGAGAAGGAAACGACCCGTATGTATCTGTAGCGATTTTCTCCATCCATTGTCCTTACATATGGTTCGTCTATCAGTGTCCAAACTGCCCAGGGCGGAGACGTAAAGGGGCGTGAGGGGTGTGGTGGAGGGGCCCAAGCGCTCTTGCGTACAAGAGAGAGGAGAAAATGATAGCCATTCTGCTTTTATTATCTAGAATGTATCAACTTAATCACAGCTCCATTCTCCCATAGTCCTCCCCTGGGCTCAGTGGGAGACACTGAAGGAAAATTGGAAAAGTATCACTGGGCTGGAGGTAGAGACGAGCGGAGATGGACAGAACAGGGGGATGGGGGGTGTGAAGAGTAACTACCATAAAGAGAGGGGCAGAGAGACACAGAGGAGAGAGAGGGGGGGAAGGAGATAAACCTGCTAATTTTTCATGGCCAGCCGCTCATAATCACACTGCTCGGTGCCCTCAGAGCCTTAAGAGTCGGCCAATTTGAATGTGTGCATATGCATGTGTGTGTGCGTGTGTGTGAAGCAGAAGAGATGGATCAGGCTTCATTACTAGGACTTAAGGGACAACCCCCACTCCAACCCCTCGCTCTCCCCTGTGTCCCTGCCTGACTGCCCAAAGTTATAAGAGTCACTATCATAAAGACACATTATCCTCTGATAGGAGACTGCAGCGTCTTAAGGCTATAAAAACACTCAAACTTCATTTATTTCCCATATATGGCCTCTGATAGAACTAATGAACTAACGGGAAAGTGTCAGAGCAAGCACAGAAGAATCCCGGATAAAGTTTTTTTTTTAAGTCACGCATTTGGGAATGATTTGACCACTGGCACAAAGTGTGTGTGAGTGAGAGCCAGGAGATACAGCGTTGTCTTTCAAAGCTGACAAGAGCTTTCAAACATACCAGTTTACTTTTCCCTTCTTCTGCCAAATGTATATTTTCGGGTGTGAATTAACTTTAATCCCGGACAGCTTACAGCGGTGCGTGTGAGATGAAGGATTTGTCCTGCAGTGGAGCAGCGTCAACGACATGAAATACCTGGCACTGTATAAACAACATTGTTCTGGAACATGAGCTCAGTCTAGTACACACACAGAAAAACACAGAGCAGGTTAATAATGACCATAATCACCCATCCCCAACACACATACACACACAAACACAGTTTGGCAGCACATGGCCATGTAAGGGGAAAACCACTGTGTGTGTTTACACTAAAACACGGCTTGTCTGAGTGGCTTTAGAGCCCAGGCAGAGCGGGCAGCCTTTTTAACAAGCCTTTAAAAAAACATACAAACACACACGGCTTTCTTCTTCTTCTTCTTCTTCTTTTTTCTTTGCTCTCATTTATCAGATGAGGTTATAATCTTGTTTATTTTTTGCCCTTAAGTATACATTATCATCTGTATGTTACACTAAAACTGTGTATCCCAAAGTAGGACATGTGTAAGAGCGTAGAAGTGTTTGTTATGTCAGTGACATTAAGCTGTGGCTGCTGCTTACTTTTGTCCCATCCTCTCCCTTTCTCCTTCATAGCATGTGCCTTCATTACAAGCACTTGCCTCTGTTTCTTCCGCTGGGGGGAGTTTGTGTGTATATATTTGCCTGCCTGTGTGTGTGTGTGTGTGTGTGTGTGTGTGTGTGTCTGCAGGTCAGAAAGGCAGCATTTGTTCTGTGAAGGCCTATAAACATCTGCGATCCCTTTTAAGGGATTGTTTAGATTGACGAAACGGGAAAATAAACGTTCTCAAGGAGGCCAGGCGCTCTTTACTGACAGAGAGATCTCCGCTACCAGCACAAAATGTGTGCGCATGCATGTGTGTGCGTGGGTAGGTAGGTGTGTATTTGTGTGGGTTGAGCCTAAAATGACAGGTTCTTTTTTTGGGAGTCGTTCTGGTGATCAGATGGCTCTCTTCTACATGAACCCTCTGTGACCTCTCTTCTTCTGTGCCCTCCTCTCTCCTAATTTACCCACTACCTCAGCACAATAAAACTCTCAGCAGCTCACACTTTTCCTCTTTTTTTTTTTTCCTCTCCTAAAAGCATTGGTGTTATTTCTACCCCACCCCCACCAGTTCATACCCATGATAACTCCCTCTCGTCAGCAGCAGAAACTTCTCCCCGTCTCCTCGCTTTTTCATAACACTCCTCCGTATGCCGAGCAGTTGTTGTGTCTGGATTGTGAGCAACATGTGGAATATATCAAAACCCTCTCTGCCTCTCACTTATTCACACACACACACACGCGCGCGCGCGTACGCACATACACACAAAGATCTAATAGCGTAGCACTGGGCTCCTTGAGAACGTCCAGCGTGAGGAAGTGGGGTGTCCGTCCAGCCGTGATTTAGGTCAGAGGGAAGCAGGGATGGGAGGCTTCTCTGCTCTCTGTTTATTTGAAGCAGGAGCCATTACTGCTGTCTCTGGGCTGTATTTATACACAGACACAGAACAGACGCACACTGATACAACTGTCTGTGGGTGTTTGTGTGTGTGACTAAGAAAGAAAAAGAGTGTGCGTATTATGTGACTCTGGGAAATATGTGTGTCTGTGTACAACGCACAGTAAAAATAAACTGTGGTGATTTGTGGTCTGGGCCTTAATAGAGGAAGGGCCTGCACTTTCAGCGGGAACAGTGTGCAGCGCTGGGCCTGAACGCAGCAACTTTGGGAGGGGGCTGCTGGCTTCACTCCAGGGCAGTCCCAACATACTTGATTTACTTAATGAAAGACATCTAATCACCAAACTGGACTAAAATAAGCAAGCAAGTCCATCTGCTGTTAGGAGTATGAGTCAGGGGTTTGCAGCAGGGTAAATTAAAGCGTGTGTGTGTGTGTGTGTGTGTGTCTGGCCTTGTAGAAATGTGTGGTGTAAACTAGTCCCATGGCGTCTATTGCCTGTCTGCCATTACTGCAGGGTTGCCACAGCTTGTAAAAGCCTCGTTAACACAAAGACCTGCTCACATGTTAATTGGCTAATTGACTAATTAATTTTTGCATAAAGGCGTGCACAGGGAGAAAGGCTAGCTAATTGAAAGTGACTATAGGTTTAATTACGTGAAGAAAGGGTGAGTAGGAGGGAGTTGTGAAGGTGGGAGGCCCAGATATGTTGTTCTTTTTCCTGCCATGCATCTTATATGTAATCTATCTCACCCTTAATATCCCCGCACTCTAATATATCTCATTTGTCATCTCTATGTTTTCACTAGTTGGCTAAGAATGACTTTGAAGCCAAAATGTGAGTTACCCAAAAATGTGTTTGTTATGAGTGTGTGAGATACAGAGGCAGCCAGGCATTTGAGTGACACTGATGCTAAATAAAAGATAAAAGCATCCGAAAAGGTTATTCTTATTTTTTTATAAACATTCCTTGTACATTTCTTCAGGCTTCTCTTTCACTTTGTGTTTCTGAGAAAGAATTCAGGAATGCCAAGCTGTTATGTAAAACCACGTCATGCAGCTAACCATCTCTGGGCGCCTGTTTGAGAGAGGCAACAGTGTGATCATGCATTCACATCAACAGTAATCTAAGTCCAATTATTGAACAATATGTAAAAGTGACACACACATCGGGACGAAGACGGAGGGATGTACGAGTGAACGAATGTCTGTTAATTCAATTCCAGCCCACCGCTCACTAAAACACCACCACAAATTAAATCGGCCATGGGAGCAGACGGCTAACAAAGGAAATTAACAACGATGCTGCCTCTGTATTAGGGCATATGGATTCGCTGCATGTTTGCTGCGTGTGTGTATCCGCTGCCTCGCGCCTCTGTACGCAGAGAGAGGGGGGAAAAAGGCCAGTTTTAATCAAGAAATCCATTCCACTTTTCTAACCCCTCTTCGCTTCTTGCTCCCCTCCCTTCGTGCCAGGCTCGTGTGGAAACAGAAGTGCTAAATTACCCTGGAGCAGTCAGACAAAAACATCTTGTTGGGTTCTAAATTGCTTTGCATGCATGTTAATTGGACAGAAATCCCTGCAGTGTATTTGGTTTTTGTGTGTGAGCATTTGTGTGTGTGTGTTCCTGAGTGTGTGCCTCTGTACTGTAGCTGTGTATGTACATGTGTTTGTTTGAGTGTGTACTATGTGTGTGTGTGTGTGTTGGGCAGAACTGGTAAGCTATTATAGCTGCAACGACTTGCAGAGATTTGGAGGTTATCTGTTTTTGTTGGTTAATTGTGAAGCTGATAGTATCGAGGGTCTGGGCCAATTCAAGTGGGCTTTCAGCCAAATTACCTCAGTAATCGTCTGTGTTCAAGTCCCTGGATGCTCTCACCAAGACACAGCTCGGGAAGCCCTGAAGTTCAATGGAGAGGGGCAGATCTGACCCCAGCTTTAGACAGCTTACGCTGTAATTGAAATGATATTCTTTTTTCAGCGCTTTATTGGATTGCTGACAAGATTTCACCCAAAATTCCATTTGTGGTCAATTTATCCTGTTTGTTTTTAATTAATGCGGGCCGCTAATGAACTCAGAGGGAATCTCAGCTAAATAATCTGAATTTCCTCCATGCCCCTCCCCGTACACCCCCCCCCCTTATCTTTGAAGCAGTAGGCTTTGGAATTGGAGCATGAAATTGTTTGAAAGTAGGAAAGGAATTCACTTGGATGGAGAGCACAAACACTGAAGCAATACAAGCAGAGGGGGACATTGAATTTGTAAATCCACTTTTCATTCACTATGGCAAGACGTTTCCTTGACTATGACTAAAGATTATTTGAAACTATAACTAGTTTATTGTGGCAGGGACATGAAGGACTAATAGAATACACATACCGTTATCAGAATTATTTTTCATGTGTTGATTCAATTAATTCAAAATTGGAGCGAAGTACATACACACAGTTTGTGGGAGCAGTCTGTTGGCGTCTTGCTTCCCCCTATCTGTCTTTCTCTCTTCCTCTGTACAAGATAAATAATCCCACTGCTGTCCTTGTCAAACTAGAAAGTATTTTGCTCGCTGAATGGGTTTAGTAAAAATAAATTAATAGAATGTGGTTGATGTCTTGAAGCTGTGTGTTTTTAGAAATATGTAATTTAAGTTATAAAACAATACGTACATCTTTTTCAAAAAGGCCATACATGATAATCACCCTAGCTGTTGTTTTTATGAAAGATTGAACATTTTGAGTACATCTTAGATCTGATAGATAATGTCCTTGTGATCCCTCTGAGTATTTTTCTTTGACTGTAAAATCCCAGAATGACTTCACATTCTGCAGTTACGCCTAAAGTCTGAGAGTATACAGTAATGGCCTTGACTTCAGACTTTATTTCTAAATTGGACATCCGTCATAACCTACTTACTAGCTTATTGAGAAACAGTGGAAGACAGGGTCAAAAAGCAGCAAAGTGGATTGAGACTATGAGAAGTGCAGCACGGGACACAAAGTGGTATCAAAAGGAGATCACAACGTCCACTTGAACCACCTCAAGAAGACAGGAATTAGAGTGTTAAGAGAGCACATGGTGGAATCAAAATCTGCACGTCGGGGTCCGGCCCATTTAGCCACCGGCAGGAAGCAGAAGGACTGAAATCCTTCACCACATATTTTCATGCGAAGAATAAGTTGTCGTCATCGTCTTCATAGTGTGCTAAGCAGGACTCCGAGCTATGAATCGCCAGACAGTGACCTCATATCTCACCCCCAGACATACACACTCCCACACACACACACATCCCCCTGACCCACTCACACATACACACAGTGCTTCCTTCCCAGTGCATTTCTTTTTCTGCTTTTTTCCATCTTCATTTCTTCATCATCTGTTTGTTTCCTCATCTCAGTAATCTGTTTGAGTGTGTGTGTGTGACATACCAAGACACGCACACACACACACTTCCCGCAGACAATTGAGACAAGACGTCACTATTTCTTTTCCTTTAGTTTCCGCCATTTCACTTTGCTGTTGAAGGTTGGAGGAATATCCTGCTGAACACACAAACAAAATACGCAAAAGAGGCAAACACACACACACACACACACACACACACACACACACAGTGCACGATGAGAAGCTGTGAACATAAACACTTAACCCTGGAAAGATTCAATGATGGCGGATAAAAGAGTGATTTGTGTTCTGCTAAGGGGAAAATGAGTAATCCTATCATTCAGCGTGACATGCAACACAACACGCCGCATCAGTCACAGACGCACACACACACACACGACACTAAACACTGCCTATCATGATGATAAAAGCATGCCTCACTCACACAGTAAAGCGTTTGATTTTTCTATTTTCCGTGTCATTCATTTTCTCTTTATGCTGCTGTAAACCTCCGCCATTCTGTGTCTCTCCTTTCCCCCGCCGGCATCGCTCCTGACACAACACTACATATTTGTGTATTCATGTAAATACCTCAACTAATCTCTATAAATATATTTATGAGATTTAATACCTTTGTACTGTAATACTATGCATGCTTTACACCCTCATGATGACAAGTGCACACACACCCCCATACAGACACACACATCTGCACACAGCTTGCATTGGCTGCATACCAATCCCTTGGTCTTTCTTTCTTCCTGCCGGGGCATTAATTCCTACCCATATTTCCATCTGATTATGGTCCGGTTATACCCGCAACTAATTGAACATTAAATATAAAGAAAGTTAATGAAAATGTCCTTTATCCCCTCCAAACTAGGCCTGAGAACGCATCCATTAACACAAATTAATCTGGCCCTGGTGCGTGTTGCAGGGGAGAAGATATATGCACAGTTTGCTGCTCTCCTCTCCGACCCGAATTATGGTCCTTCTCTCTCAAGCAGGACAGTTAAATAACAAAAGATGCGTTGTTCTCCCCTTTCTGAGTATTCTGCTAAGCCATTCCCAGAGCTTCATATTTGGCTGAAAACATTGTGACGCTGATGCCTTGGCTGTTAGCTTGGAGGCTTTTCGTTCTGGGGTTCTCCTCTTACCCCTGCTGGCCCAGACACGGACCACCAGCACCCTCCTTTCACTGCTTTGGACAGAAAACACTGAGCATGTGGACCAGAGCATATTTGATTTATTATCTGAGAAAGATCATGTGGTTGATTTAATGGACAGGTGTAAGAACGGTAGCACCAACAATGTAGAAAAGCAGACGTCCATACACTCAGCTGGAGCAATGTGTCGTTAAGATTTCAGAGATGGCAAAAAATAAAAATACCTGTCACTCTATCACATCTAAGAAATAAAAACACATCTTGCCAAGTTTGAATAACACTTAGAATGTATTGGCAGTATAACTGTGAATCTGCTATGAGTTGAATTGTTTTCTAATGGGCTTGTTAGTTTTAGTCCTTCTGTTCTCCTCCTTTCACTTGCTCTTCCTGAGACACCCACTGTGAGCGCGGCCAACTGACAGACTGATGCACAAGGAAAAAAGGAAACAATGAATGGATGGACGCTTTCATTCTGATGAAAGGAATAAACGCTAAGGCATTTATTTTGTCTATTATCCCACTAAAAAGTCCTCTCCATTCCTGCCCCCCCCTCCTCATGATCCCCCAGGCCCATCATATTAGCATCTCTCCTGGACAGCGAGGGGTTAACTAACCCGTTTAAGGGGAACCACAGAAAACAATACTTGGACCCCAAAAAGACAATGGCAGTGCCTTTCTCCTCCGTATTTGTAATTTAACATCAAAAGGCTCCTCTCCCAGCGACCTCTGAGAGCCAGCGTCTCTTTAATGAAGCGCCCCACCCCCCTTAATCACATTCAAATTGGTTAGTGTTCAGAAAATAGAAATATGTATTAGATAGCAATACATTTTCATCATTGGCTAAGCCTGCTTCTTAATTGTCCTGTCCCAAGGCTTGGGAATTTCATTGTTCGTTAGGTGCTTAAGTCCCCCATCTCATTCAGTCTCTCTGACATTACTGCTGAGGGCTCTAATGCCCAACTAATTTGAATGGGGATTTACATGATAGAGCAGGGAGCATTAAAATATGGAGGGAAGGGAAAAAAGGAAAAAGGGGGAAACGGCTTCTTTCACTTCAAAAGTCACTTTGTTCAAAGTCAAATGACAGTGTTTAAAGATGCTCTATCTCTCTCTCCTCAGGATTTTGGACAGCGGTGCCGAGTTTAATGGTTCCTTATCTTAGCTCCTCTCTGTCTTCCTCTCTCTGCCCTTCTTTTTCTCTTTCTTCCGCCAACGGTACGCTTTTGTTTAGTGGCACCATACTGTGTCAGAAATATACATTGTTTTTGAATGACTTTGAATTGCAAAAACACTTCAGTCATTCTCTATTATTTTTTTCCCTCATAATTCTGTTTCTCCGCATGTCACTCAATAGTATGCCATCGGGGGGTTAGCAGGCTTATTGAATAGGCATGTGCTGTATGTGTGTGTGTGTTCAGTGTGGTTGTAATATTAGGTTAGGCCTAATGCTATAACTTTCTCTCCACTCTGCCGGGTGTAACTGGCTGGCAGATGATCTCTCACTGAGAGAAGAAAATGCCTGGAATTGTTTTCTTTCTTTTTTTCTGGAGGTATTTTGGATCAGAGGCAGATTGTGTGTGCTTTTGTGCATCTGTTTGTGTTTCCCCAAGTATGTCTATTTTGGATCAGTGTGAAATAGAAGCAGTGGTGATAAAGAGAATCAGATGTTTTCTGATGTGCGCTGTAAGACCGTTCGTGTGTCTGGCGGTGCAGACATAAATGTCCATAAGGCAGACACGGGGCAAACAGTTTGTATAGGGAATAAAATAAATTACTGTGCAGCTGCTTTTTTGTGCATTTGTGCTTGTGCTTGGTATTTGGTGTGTGTTTGTATATCAATAAATTCAAACCCCCACCCACCTGTTGTTAGTTGGCTAAATATCCCGAGTTTCTACTACCTCTTCCAGCATTATGGTAAATCAGGCGAGAAAAGCTGAATTATGAGACAGTGTCACAACCTGCTATTTACCCCGGCTTTATTATTATTGTTTGTTTCTTTGTACCTCATAAACATTGACGCTCTCCACCTCCAATTTCCATAATTAGTGTATTTGGTCTGACCTGTGTGTCACCAGAGATGAGAGGAGGTTGCAGGGGGTCAGGACTAATGAGAGAGTGGGGTTGACCTTAGACATTGAGTCAACCAAGGGCAAGACAGGCATCACCATACAAAACACACAATGCCACACACAAGTGTTGCAGGGGAAAGTCCAAAAATGACAAAGAAATCCTCATTATTTAGTTTCTGGAGTGGCAGTTTGCTGGATTATTTACATTTAGAAAGGAGAAAAATGTAAGTGAAGCAGAACTGAGAGCAAATCACTTATGGTGCGAGTCATTGTGGGTGTCAGTGGGGAAAATATTTTAATTTTGATGTTGGAATTGTACACTTTGAGTACAGCGTCCTTTCAACGTCTTCTGACTGTAATGTCGATCTTTGTCCGGCTGTATGTGTTTTAATCTTCCCCTCTTTATCCAAAGATATCGAACGGCATGCCTCGCTGTCCGAAGACTAAAGATCAGAGTCAGAGAGTGAAGGGTTAACTCTGATAATCACCTGTATTGATCTGTGTGCGTTAGAGGAAAAACTAGTGGTTCCAGAGCAGCCGACCATGAATGGTTATTGATCCCATCATAAAGACCGGCTGTCTCCTGAGTCTATGGCTCTTTAGGTAATCACTGAAGCCTTTTTTTCCCCTTCTGGCACTCGGACAAGTTCATATGTCACACCTGTACTCCACATCTGGACACTTTTTAATCTCAACGCACCCTACATCTATTCCATTTACCCAATGTCCCATCTCCACTAGCATCTCACGTCTCATCTTCCAACTCCACTCTTTATCCTCTCTTCTCTTCTTGGCGGGTTTTCTCACAACTACCCATCTATGCATCCCTTGGAAACTCTTCCCAAAGTCTCATTGTCCACAGATAGACACACAAGCACACAGACAGACAGGCGACAAACGAGTTAGCGCTCACTAATCAGGATTATGATGCTAGTGTGCTAATATAGCAGTGTGCCCCGCTCAGACCGCCGCTGTAAATGATTAGCCCGGCTCAGGCTGAGCTGCATTAGCTGGCCTGCCATCACTGATAACTCCCGGCTCCCAACTTTATTGCCTCCGATAAAGCCCCGCTAGAGCCTGCATTAGAAACAATCAACCAATCTCCTCTGGTCTCGTGTCTAGGTGGGAATGGCGGCAGATTGCAATTTCTACACAGAGGCAAGACTGAGAACCGAACCAGGACGCTCTCCCACGATGCCTGCTTCTGATAACAAGATGGGGAAAGAACAAAAAGAAGGTGAGAGACTCAATGTGACACTCAAACTGTTATCTGAGGTCCCAAATTAAAGTAATAGTTCATCAACAAGTGATCACCATCCCTTTTTAACGCCCTCTCATATGTCATCATAGGCTCAGACTTAGATCAGACCAACTCACAATCTCTAATTTAATTAAGCCTTAAAATATATATGAACACAGATTCATAATTATTGAGTGTGTTTGTGTGTGTGAGGACACTATTGAACCTTACAGCACCCCAATGGACCTTTTCTCTTGAGGGTAAAGCCCTTATTTTGAGCAGTTACTGTACATCAAAGACACACTGCTGACACACACTCATCACCCTCGGAAACACACACATACACACATGCCAGCACACACATCCCAAACCTTAAAGTGGCATGCTAACTGGAAGTAAAGTATATTTTTATTTTCTGCTGGTTGCAGAGAATTGGGTGTGATAGTCTGCGTGCCAATGCAGTAAAAAAAAAAATGGAACACACACAGGCTTACACACACACACACACACACACACACACACACACACACACACACACACACACACACACACACACACACACACACACACACACACACACACACACACACACACGAGTGCCCTCGCTCAAGATGCACGCACACAAAGACACAGACAAATGAGACCTTTGCGAAATAGGTGGTGGGTTTTCTGCTATGGTCATGATTTCCTTCAGGGCTGTGAAAACACTCTGCATATGGAGTCCATCTCCTCTATGGCTTAGCTATGAGATGACACACACACACACACACACACACACACACACACACACACACACACACACACACACACACACACACACACACACACACACACACACACACACACACACACACACACAGTGCAACCACATGTACGCTCACACAAGGAATAATATACTTTTACTTGCACTTTGGGCCCGCTACCGTAGAGGTGTGGTTCCTGGCTTGTACGAACACAAAGAAAGGAGCAGTATTAAGGTGCAAAGACAAGGAGTTCATATGGCAAAACATTTCAATGACATGGCAAGGATTTCTATCATAAGCAAGAATTTACTTGGCCTTTACATGCGTGAGAATAGACCTTTGTTAAAGTGAGTAAGCAGTGTAAGGTATTCTTGCACCGCAGGAAAATCAATAGGAACCGTTGTGTTTTTTTTTCATCAGAGCGGATGTCTATTGAGTTACCACAGCTCTGCTAACAGGTTATCAACTCGGGGCAATGTGTGTGCGTTTGTGTGTGTGACTGCGTATATATTAATTAACATCCTTATCGCAAAAAAGGCACATAGAAGCTCTGTGTGTCTCTCTCTCCTTTGACTGGGTCAGGGTGTGGAAGTATTGACCAGTTGCCAGGGGATAGGAGCTATTGATTGTGACTTATCCTGCTGTTTATATTTGAACCCTGGGTTTAACCTCCATCGATCGACACACACCTCGCAGTCTGCAAGGTGTTCAACTCTGCTTTTCACTAATGGGGCTAAATGGTTGTGGAACAGTGTGTGTGTGTGTGTGTGTGAGAGGGTATGTTGTGCGTAGCTTTCCTTTTAGGGAGCGTAGCATGTCAAATTAGCTTTTTATTAGAGGAAAATAAAGGGAACATTTGATTGTCGTCATTATGTATGTTGCACAGCCACATTCATTTCCCCCCCCACTCAAGGAGAACATGATAATTCTTACAAAATAATCATTACCCAAACCATACTTACAATTTCTTATATTGAGTCCTCTTCATTCTGTCACTGCCGAGACAACTTTGCGAGGTCTCGAAGGTCGCTTGATTTAATGTGAATATTCTCCTTGCATATCTAATAATTGGCTTAATAACACGCTTGTTATTCAGTGACCAATACTCACTAAGTTTACCTTGACACTGTTAAGATGTCACCCTCATACAATACATGTGAGCATCGTGCCTGAACCAACTCCCACAGCCGCTCTTACACAATGCAATCAATTTGTATTGTTTTGTTATTCTTCAAAATGCAAGGTTACATTGGATGCACTCCTTTTCCACTTTTTTGGAAACTGTCAGAATTTCTGTTTAAAAGACTTTCACATTCTGCTCGTTTGACTATGCCATGGCCCTCACACCAAAACCCAGAGTTCAGCTAGTACAAATAAGCAATTATTATATGTGATTAGAAGTGTGTGTACTGTATATGTTTGTCTTGGGTGCAATATCAGACTTTTAACTGGAAGTTTGTTAAAAAGAAGACACCTTTTGTTTAGACGATACCTTTAGTTTCTGTGTGTGTGTGTGTGTGTGTGTGTGTGTGTGTGTGTGTGTGTGTCTGCATTCATATCCTCATC